>NC_056729.1:917733693-917861193 GCF_019279795.1 Protopterus annectens
CTGCTGCATTTCTGTCAGACGTATCATCATATAGCAGGTGTATCATTCACAGTGCTGCCATGTGTGTTTGCTTGTGTGACCATATATGCCACATATGGTGTGGAATACAACCCAATTGTCACACACCCCTGTACACTGTTGTAGAGATCTGTACATACTGCAGTGTGGAAAGCATGATGTAGGCAGGTGTGGTGTGTGTATCACACACATCAGCTATCCAAATGTGTATGACATTTGTGGTCTACACAGTGTGTGTGTGTGTGTATGTAGGTATGTATGACTGTCTGGTGGATGGAGTGAGGGTGTATGCTACCATACAGAACACACAGGATCCCTAACCCTTCATGGTGATGCAGTCCACTACCCTGTTGATGCCATCGGTCTCAGCCGCACTGGCTGCCTGTACATGTACGTTCTCTGTGTCGCATTGTGTGGGTGCACAGTACTGTGAGGGTGATGACCACATAGGCAAGGGTCCTCACCTCAACAGTATGGGGTGTGCGTTATAGTGTTGTTGACCCCATTAGTGTGAGCATGTTCCTGTAATGTGACAGGGTATTACTGCTACACAGTGAGGCCTCATGCTATCAAGTGGCCTCTAACATTATCATTGGCAAGACCGCTGTGTACAACCCCTGCACCATGTCAACATACCTGTGATGTGACCTGGTATGGATGTCAGTGCTCTAGCCACTGTAGCCTATTAAACTGCCCACATGCTTCTGGATCAGTATATGTGTGGACATCTGTGGTATGTTAGACTTTCAGACAGTCAGGCTGAGGCTACGTTTAGCATGCTGATATTGCCATATGTGCCTGTGAGTACTCCACAGTTACACATGGGAGACTGCAAACAGTGCTACCTGAAGGCACATGCAAGTAGACCATAAGGAGGGAATCAGGGCATCATTACCAATGTACTGTTACTGTTGTTACCATGACACATACTGCGAACATATCACAATGCATGCTAAACCTGTACTGCATGGTATGTCTGGTGCGTGTCAACAGTACACAACTAATGTAATATACATGTCTCTCACTATTCTCACACAACTATTGTAATATACACTTCTCTCACTATTCTTACACAACTAATGTAAATTACACTTCTCACTATTCTGCTCACCCTGTGCATCAGACCATTTGAGCATGTCCCTGCACCGATGGTGTGGATGACAGGGATGCGACACAGGCTTCATCATATGCACAGGGTGATAATGTTTTCCAGGGGCATAGGCTGCACCAATGGATGACATCATGTGTGCGGGTAAAAGCCAGTGATATGATTGGACATGTCTGTTCAGTATGCATGTGGTTGTTGTTGTGCCCTACAGATGTCTTTGCTGTGTGCGTGTATGTGTGCACACAGTTCTGCCTTTTGTGAGGCCTACACGGGGTATGAATGACAGCTCCAGATTGTACAGACCAGGTTGTACAGCTCACTGTGTCCGGCCATGGCCACGTGACCTGTGCCTGCCAGGGGTTGCACAGGCACTACGAGGTGGAGGTACGGATTGGCTACTGTCCGACGACACATGTCCACTGGAACCGTGTCCCTGCTGGGAACATCCAGGGACACGTCCATGTGGCCTGCTGTGTCCTGGTGTGGACAGCGCAGCACCAGCTGCACTGCTACTGCTACCGGCACTATGGGAGTGGGCATGTGAGGTGGCACGCTCACGTTGACCTGCACTAGGTGGTGTGGCTGGCCTACATCCACGTGGCCTACGCATCACTCCTACCAGATGTTCCAGCACAGACAGCTCACGCTCGCGGATTGCCATGCCATGGTCAAGAATTCCAACCATGTCACACAATCGCCTGCCAAGAACATCAGCAATCTGCTGTTGAGCATTTGCCAATGCCTGGATGTTGTTATTTAGGGTATGGATAGCAGCCCTCTGCAGCCTCTGCCCTTCCCTGGTGTGCCGTTCAGCACGTGCCTGTGCCGCCATTACAGTCTGGAACATGCATCTGGTGATACCAGCTGCTGTGCTCTGTCCTGCAGGTGCATGTCTGCCAGAGGTCCTCCTATGAGCAGCACCAGCCACATGCCTGTGTGGCACATCTGCAGTCATTACACTGACACCATGGTGTGTAGACACACCTTCTGTAGCCACCACACATTCCTGTTCCACGCTAACAGATGCTGACTGTCCTTCCTCTATGGCCACTGGTGATGCAGTATGTGTTGGCAGCAGAACTGTGTGGGGAAGAGGGGGACATAGCTGGGATGGCAACCATTGGCACAGATTCAGCCCCTGACAACCCTGCCTGTACCTCATGCATATGTTCATCACTGCTAGTATCTGTGGGGACACTAACATCGGATGGACCGCAGGAGGGTAACGCACCTACATCACCTGTAAATGCAAAGAAAGACTCTAAATTACAATAGACACAGATGCACACACACACACACACACACACACACACACAGACACACACACACACAGACACACCATGCATGTGATTTGACAAATGGCATGCAGCATGCCTGTGGTACAGCAGAGGGCATGCAGCTCGGACATTAATAGTCTTGGTAATCATACCTCCCTGGGGTGCACACTACAGCAAGCAGGTGTCATATCAGTAGCCATGCAGTTCACACAATCATGATAGTATGCATGCATCCCCATGATACACCGTGTGAACCAGAACAGGATCACAGTACACATGGCTGATGTGACCTTGACATGTACTCTGCTGATGTGTGCATTAACATGCATACATGTCTGACACAATGGTGTCCTGACACATGTACAGCATCATAATGGGCATCACAGTGTGGTGTTGTCTGTATGACCTACAGATAGACTGCATGTTTAGCAAATGTGCATGAGCATGGAAGGGTAGTGTGAGCCATCTACATTGCTATACAGTGTGAAGTACAGACACTGTGCCAGTGCATGGCATCTTGAGGCATCTATATTGCTGTACAATGCATAATATGTACACATTGCATAGCCATAACTGCATGCATACCCATGACATAACTGTGGATTGTGACCCACAATGCTGAGGTGTATACACACCAAACCATGCTGTGTCAAGTGACAGTTCACTGGAGGCTTACAATTGACACCCCTGCATAACAACTACAGGGTCTTAGCTGCCTGGCAACCATGTCCACACATAGCGGACATGTCAATTCACCATTTCCCACATGACATTGGTGTACCACACACACACGAGGTGCACAGCTAACGGTGATGTCCTACAGCAGCAAGGGAAATGTACAGTATCTGTGGCCTGATGTGGTGTCAATGTCTGTGGAAGCTGTACAGGTGACTACTGTCATGCTATGACACAGTCGTGATGTGCAACTGATCTTCTATGGTAGACTTCAGTGATACCTCCACTAGCTGTGCACAGGCTGTTAGGATGTCCACTGTACCCCTTCAACTGTATAATCAGTCAACTAAGGCTATAGGTGGACCATGTGTGGACAATGTGCAACAGGGTGTATACACATCACATCTACTGTGTGGCTACACATCTCTGCCCATCCCCCATGGCCATGTGTGCACATGTGTTGGCCAAATGTGTGTGATGGCCATCTATCTCACATGTCTGTGTTGTCCCATATGACATACACCCATAGATATCAGATATGTCACCATCCACAGGGCTATGCAGACAATGGGTTGTATGTTTGGTATGTGGGGTATGGGTCGTGGGATAGTGTGACAATATTGCAGCTAGAACACTACATGTCTGGGACATGTCAGATGGCACATCACAATGTGTGCACCCAATGCAGGGGCATACAACACAATGGTGACACCTGTGGGCTGCCCATATCACAGCTCACTGTGTGGTACTGTTTGCGTACCACACATGTTGTTCTAATACATACTACATATGCCTCCATTGTAGAACACCTCCACCGTTGTATGCACAGCTGACCACACATGTAGCATTGACAAATACTGTGGTTTCAAGTTGGTCTATCATTACATTTGTATATATTGCACATGGGTGTCCTGTGTGAATGATGGGTGCTGCAACCTGTATATCATGACTGGAATGAACATCAAGTGTGCAAGTGTTAACTGGACACATGGCAAATAGATCTATGCTTTAACATGCCTGATACTGATGACAGTCTTACCTGCAATGGACTCATGTCTGTGCGGCATGCCAGAGGTACCTGTATAGGGATGACACAGCAGTATGAACATTATCCATGACTGTATGACAGCCACAGGGTGCACTGTGCATGTTAACACATTTGCCTGTATAATAGCATATAGTATGCACATGTGTGCAAACACAGGGTAGCATACTGTAGTATGCAGCTTGTGTGTCCACATACCTTGCATATGTTGTTACTTTACATAATGTACAGTGACACATGCAACTAAATGGGATATAATAGCCATATGTGCAATACTGACTTACCAGGCAACTCCAGACTCATTGGTTGAGAGACACCCACCTCCATGATGGCAGCTACAGTTTCTGGATGCTGTTCTGAGGGTGTCCCCAGACTGGCCAGTAGCTCCTTGGTGTGTGTGAGTGGGGGCTGGGTTGGTGGCCCACCACCTGTTCCACCTTGTTACCTGGCAATTGCAGTGGCACGCTGTTTTGCATGTCGTATCAAGTCCGTGCAGTGTCTGCGCACCTGCTGGTAGGTGCGGTTATGGCCACCCACATTGTTCACCCTCCTGCGAAGATCCTGCCACAGGTCGTCCCGCTGCTGGGCATGCTGTGGCACATGGCTGAACAACACCTTGTAGTTCTCATGGAGGTACGGGATGAGGACATCATCCTCCTGGTGGCTGTACGCCGGAAGGCGTGTACGAGGCATTATCTGTAAGACATAATGATGGTGACAGGTCACAGTTTCAGAGATGTGCAGACATACTGCTGCATATACATTTCTATGACATTTAGTACATCTGCACAGTTATCTTTGCAAATCATCATGACACGGACACGACTGACGTGTTTGTGTCACACACATGTAACACCCGTTGTGCATTGGATATCATCACCAGATATGTGTGTCACCTCATTACAGTGTTCATAATCCATGTGAATGATGTCTTGATGTGGGCATGTCTGTTTGCCTGCACTGGTGTTCTTACCTATCTGCACATGCCTGGATGTGTCCACAGTAATGCTGTTGACCTTGATGCTGTGTATATGTCACATATCAACACAGACACAGCCTTAATGGACTTGAGCAGTGACAATGCACACATACGCATGGAAACCTGTACATGCATGTGTTTTGCCATATACATCTACACAGCACTGTACAGCTGTTCAACATCCTGCCACGGATTGCCTGTGTTGCACATGTGGTAGACATGGGACAATGGTTAGTCGGACATCATTTGCAGGGATGCTTATGAACCATAGCATGTATGGGCAAGGTATCCTAGCTGTGACAGACAGCCATTATGTCACAGTGAGGTGCATCAGTGCCACATTACTCATCCAGACAGTTGATACTACATCTACCATGCGGCCATCACACCATGTATGACTGGGATGACATGTGCAGCTTTGATGGACAGGGTTGCATGGTTTGGCAGGAGTATGTCACATGTATGGCACAGGGATCTGTCCAGCATGTGACAATCCTAGTATTCGGACGGTGGATGTCCATGACATGTATCTTACAGATCAGGATATGGACATGTAGCATGTCCATCATCATGGTGTAGCAGATATCTTTATGCAAGGTAGACAGCATGCTGCATAGTGGAGGTGAGGATTGTGAAGGCTGGTATCGCCCATACACGCATGGCCATTACCCCTTAAAGGTGATATGTGATCCAATATTGGTCACCCCAGTGCTGTATATGCCTGTCCAATGATCTCGTGCTCATGGATGGCAACCTGTCATGACATGGGTACCTCGTATGCCTACCTAAGAGGCCTGGAGATGTCACCAAGTCAGGGAGGTGTACTGCACAGCACCATCCCTTGCACAGTGTCCATAATGTTGACCACAGCCTAGGTGGTAGTTAATGTGTACAGTGATGTTCACCTAGCGGTGACAATGCTGATATCATCCATCAGAATGTGCACATATGTCACACACCTCACCCACACAGCCCATTCCATATGTTGTTCACAACACTTACACACCTATTCCTCATAGGTCATGGCCATTCACATCCTTACATACACAGATGCCTAACATTTGTCTGTGTGGTATGGGCTACAATGAGGGTGGAGTACAACACATTAACCCTGTTCTACTGTAGCTGGCACTGGTGTGATATGCACATGTCACTGTGGCACCATTTGTAGTTGTGAGTCTGTCAACAGGCCACTGGTAGAACACTCCTGTGACATACAAAGGTATTTGTAATCAAACATCCATACTGTCTTGTACATCTGTACTGCTAACATCTACAGTGATAATGGTTCATGGACATGCACACCATACTCAGCAGGGTTATAGTGTGATGCCACACATTATGACTGTCATCACCACTTGTGGTTTGATATTATCCAACACCCTATCTGTATTTTATGGTCATGCTAGGCACTTGTACAGAACTTGTGAGCATGTCATGAGTTACTGATTAATATAGCACCCATTCCACACCATTTCCCACAGGTACACTGGCTGTGCTACGATTTCCAGCTTGCTTATGGTACAACAACTGTTGTACACACGTAACTCACATATCCTGTGAGACATGGTTGTATATACAGGCATGTCCAACTGTCACGTACCAGTGCTATTGCCTGTCTATAAGATGGATATGTTGTACATGTGGCAATGGAGCAATTGTCTCATGTACACATTCAATGCTCACCTCCCGACATACCACACTACAGCCTGTGGGGGATGCACTTATGCAGCCCTGCTGGGGGTAATGCTGTCACCAACCCTGACTGCACCTGACAGTCATGTGGGGATGTGTAACATTCGCAACACACCACACTCATCACATAGTCTCACATGATCTCCACCACAGGGCACACTTACAAGGACAACGTGTGCAGTACCTCTCCATACTCTGTGTAGGCACCAGAGGAAGTCCCCATACGGAACACAACATTACCAACTTATAGCCCACAGACTCATGTGTGCCCATCACATACAGCCAATAGTGTGTTATAACATACACAACACACCAGTCATATGTGACTCTATAGGCGGTCACACTGCAGTTCCACACAGCAGGCTACACAAGGCGATAATCGCTTGCATCTTGCTGTCGGGTAACTGGTTCTGCAACATGACCTATGCACCCATGCTACACCTCACCAGGTATGCTGTGACTTGTCATTCTCCATGTTAGTGTGACTGCCCTGAGATGCCACTTCACAGACTACGTGTGCAGGGACATGCAATAGCTCACCAGTCTTGTAGCCCAGAAGGTGTGGGTCAAGTCCTGGGGAGCATTATGCATTCATCCAGACCAATACCACTGTACAATGCCTGACTGTGTCACTTCAGCAGTTGCCTATGCTTCTGCTGTCATTCCGCAGACATCTGGTATCTGACCTGGTCAAACACAATGCTTTGGCACAGATGACCTGCACCTGTCAGCCCTGGGAGTACAACTCACATGCAAGGCTCTTGCTGTTTCTATACTGCCTGTCTTGCACAGTTTCCAATAACAGTCACCGGCAGAATGGGAACTGGCAAGCACGACATGGGGTCATGTGACACAATGCTTGCATCTTCCTCTGTGATGCACGCAGGCAAGGCACACCTTAGAATGCACCACTCCAATATTTCTGCAGTGACTGGGACCTGCCTCTCGTCTCTGCAGAGCACACCTGCAATGACAAGTTATAGACAGTCCATACCTTTCAGGCACATACCTGGACTGGCACACCCACAGCTGAGGTGTTCCCACATCCCACTATGATGTACACACATCCTGGCTAGTTACTTAGCACAATGCATCAGAGGTGCTCCACATGCAACTAACTGTGTCCAGAACCACTATACACATTGTAACAAGCTACAGATTCCACTACATACCCCACGGTTACCAGACCTCATTTGTTGGTGTACTGGACAGTAGGGCTCAGACAGCTACTACTGATGTGTGACTGACAGTAACCCACACTTAACTGGGATAGCCACTCATGTACTGACACATCCATGAGTCATAACCTCCACTCAGCTGGATAAACCCATACACACCACCTCCAAGACCATCATTAACCTTGACATGAACACTACCAACATGTGACTGGTGTTCCACATCTGTGGTCATCCCCTTATTGGTGGATTCCGAACATATGCTAATCAACCTTGTTAGCCACATCCCGGCACCACACCCTTCATGGCATACACAGTACATGAGTACTACAACACCTACTACAGACGTCTTATGACAGCGGTTGTTAATGTCATGACACAAGTGCAGCTGGACATTGCACATACAAATGCTGCAACACACCCCAGTGCACTTCAATAGCATGTACACAACTGCATGGATCATGCTATGCCACACAGAGCCATGATGGTACACACCAGATAACAGACGCCACTCTGGTGGTCAAGTTCCATGGACATAATGTACAACAACAGCTGGCGGCTGTTGCACAGTGGTGTACAATCCCATGGGTGGGGTAGCTCACTGGTCAGCATCAGTAGGGCCACGGGATCCCTCGTCACATACTCCATGACTAGCTACGTAAACATTACTGCGACACATTCCGGGGTGTACCACAAGGCATTATGGTGGTATGTCAATAGTCACTGGCAATACCCACATCTGCTGTCACATACAACAGTCACTCAGAAACATTACAGACCCAGGTGATGTTAGCAACATGCTGGTGGATGTATTCAATGCTAACATTACACCCTCTCACTCACTACAGGGCCACAATCCATGCACGAACATTGCGGTGTCCCTGCGGTCACACCTACACAGTACTAACCTGCATTCTATATGTCCTGGGACACTGGCCCCATGTCACCTTCCTAAGTCCCAGGCCATGATGTCCACAAACCTCTGAATGACATGTCTCCCCACTAGTCCACCATATTCAGTAATAGCCTTGTATCAGACATTGCGGCCCCTGAAGGGCACACAGCAACATACATCACACTCCACACAGGTGGCACCACAGTGCACGAGTGGGACTGTAGTCCTATACACCTGACTGAACTGTTCTGTATGGCTATGGGGCACATCATCAAGGACATCATTCACAGAGACATTGTTGGGCTCCAGTCCTTTGATGCCACCCGGGTTGGACTTGTTAGGGCCAGAGCATGGCCCCTATACCTGGTGGACTCCTTTCATACAGTTATCAGGGTAGTTGATGATGGTGCAGGAGTCCACACATCCTACATTGTCCTCTCATTGCCTCTCAACACCGTTCTCCATTCTGGTATTGACAACATACACATCCACCTGCACATCGTACCCTATGTCTCAGGATGTTATGCAACGTGGCTCATGGACAGGACACACAATGAGGGTAGCATAACATAGTACCTACTGCATTTCAGTTACATTTGGCATACCACAGTCCTCAGTCATAGGGCCCCTCATGTTCAGTATATGCTTCCCTGAGGTACAGGCTAGCACAGAGGGACTTTTCCTGCCTAGCTTTACAAACCCCTGCATACAAAGCACCATGATTGATCCACCAGCTGATACTGACTCCATCCATATGGGTGTCACTTTGACAGATACCTGATATGAATATCATGGCCTCAAGCTGCATGACACAAGGTCCATGGACATCACCTTTGCATTACACCATTCACCCACTATCACATAGGTGGAAGTCCCCTACATACGTGTCACATTGTACATGTTTGTAGTACACATGTATGTCACACCCACTACTGTGATTACCGTATTGCCACTGTGGTGTGGACATCCTTTTACATGGCCACACTTATCTGTACTGGGTGTGTAGCTGCTACATAGCCACCCATTGTTCCTCTGAACTCAAGACTTCTACACACATTCAAGGGTACACCACCCCATTTAGAGTGTACCTTACACAACAGCTACAGCTTTAAATACTACAACATTAACATGCCATGAAGTTTCACCAAAATCCACGGCCACAGTACCCAAATCTCCAAAAAATGTGGTTAGAAGCAGTAAGTTAAGAACAGCACATATTGGTAGGTAATCTGAATCACACCAAACAGCAGCAAACAATAAACCAAGCGCTTTTGCTCGGTTATTACCGAGCTTCTTCAAGGTTAAAAAATCTGTTGTGTAGTCAGCCATGTTAAATACTAAATGCAACATCACATGACATACCCCCCCATGTGAATCATCCCTAATCAGTTTCTTAAAAATACAGTGTGTATAAACTTTCCTTAAATATTAAATATATATTCCAATCCAAGAATCAAACTCAACTTTAAATTCAGTAATGCCAAAAATGAAAATATATAATATATTACAACACATGTAAAAACACATAAAAAATAATAAAATAAATGGTAATGAACATAGCAATAATAAATATTAAACTAAACCATGAAAGTAAATAAATGTAACATCTTCATTACCAATACAGCACATGGTAACCAAACTAAGGCATTAGGCTGAACTGCAAGTACATCCAATGCCAGTGTGTTTAATGGGGAAATTTAAGCAGTCTACAAGAACCCCTGTTATAATCATGCCCTTCTTAATTTTAGCACACTGTTTATATTCAAGGCGACATTCATGCCCAGTGGTCTAATTGCGTCCAGTCTAAGTTGCCAAAACAGTTCCCGATACTCCAACCTAGCTTCCCAGTTCCTTCCCCATGGGTCGGGTGTCACTTGTTCTAGAATTGTAAACTTAATTTGCATATTTTCACATAGTTGTGAATGCTTAAAAAAGGCATTGGTCATTTTACCCTTACTAATATCATATTGATGTTCATAGACTCTTTTTCTAAAAAGTCTTTCTGTCTTGCCTACATAAAACCTGTGACAATGTAGGCAGATTCCCAGGTATACCACTCCTTTGGTGGCACAATTAAAGTATTGTTTAAACTTATATCTAAAATTTCTGGAAGTGATAGAAATAACATCTTTATTCAACATGAAGGCACATTGGTTACATGAACCACATCTATGGGTACCCTTCTTCATTCTTATGCCAAAATTAGTTATTATTTATATGACCATCTCTTGCAAGGCACTATTAATGAGCAGCTATACAACTATTTTCATGTTATGAAGCCAAGGGTACCAATAATATTTGGTATTCTGAAAACACATAAAGGCCTAGCCCCTCTAAGATTTAGGTCCATTGTTTCTGGGGCAGGCAGTATTACGGAGCCCTTAGCAAAATTTATAGATCATATAGCCAAAAGAGTCTTAACACCAATTACACATATTTGTAAAGACTCCTGGCATTTCCTAAAAGTTATTAACCGACAGATGTTTAGTCCAGAGCTATACATGGTAACC
The DNA here is from genome assembly GCF_019279795.1 of Protopterus annectens. Lineage (NCBI taxonomy): Eukaryota > Metazoa > Chordata > Ceratodontiformes > Protopteridae > Protopterus > Protopterus annectens. Next base: position 917,745,071 of record NC_056729.1, read on the forward strand.
ATTGATATTATAGACCTATTTCCAAGTATCCCTCACATAGTAGGACTTGAATGGTTTAGGCAAACCCTTACGCTTGACGGCACGTTGGCTAGCAATGTCATCAATTTAGTGGTGGACTTAATGGACACAGTTTTGACAAACAATTTTATTTACTTTAATGGAGAGTTTTTTTGCCAAAAGAAAGGCGTGGCGATGGGAGCATGCTGTGCTTCGCTATACGCCAATTGTTTACTCTACCATTGGGAGCAGGAATTTGTGTTCAATACACCATGGAAAAAGTTCATTACACATTATACCAGATATTTAGACGATATTTGCCTACTATGGAATGGTTCTATTAATGACCTGAATGGGTTTTTGGAACACATCAATGGATGCACTGATTTTCTTAGATTCACTCACACCATTGACCAAGATGTTTTACATTATTTGGATGTAACATTAATTAAAGACTACGCAAACAGCTGTTTTCATTCCAAACTTTTTAGGAAGACTACCTTTTCTAACGCGTACCTTCATTTTTGTAGCGGGCACCCTTTTTACCAGAAAAAAGTGATAGTTAAAGGCAAATGATTAGAGCCTCGAGAATGTGTAGTACTTTTGAATATTTTTTGGAGGAAGCCAACACACTCCGTGGCTTTTTTATAGAAAAAGGATATCCAGTCAACTTGATTGATGGATTGGCCCAGGAAGTTACTGATAACAGGGAATCTAGGTATTACCCTTTATTAGGTACCGGGATAGCCAGTACGGAGTTGGTGATAGACAACAACACCTCCAAATTTAAGAATAGTTTTGCATATACATATTCTTCAGACTCTCAGGTAATAGAACAGGTCATCTTTGAAGTATTGGCCCATTATTTCAGTGAATGAAGATATAAAACATCTCATCCCTTCAGTGCCAGGTTTTGTTAGAAAAAGAAGAATGAATTTGAAAGAATTTTTTGAGAAAAATAAGGCTGTTAAGAATGAGTTCACTAGAATGAAGAAGGGTACCCATAGATGTGGTTCATGTAACCAATGTGCCTTCATGTTGAATAAAAATGTTATTTCTATCCCTTCCAGAAATTTTAGATATTAGTTTAAACAATACTTTAATTGTGCCACCAAAGGAGTGGTATACCTGGGAATCTGCCTACATTGTCACAGTTTTTATGTAGGTAAGAAAGACAGGCTTTTTAGAAAAAGAGTCTATGAACATCAATATGATATTAGTAAGGGTAAAATGACCAATGCCTTTTTTAAGCATTCACAACTATGTGAAAATATGCAAATTAATTTTACAATTCTAGAACAAGTGACACCCAACTCACGGGGAGGGAACTGGGAAGCTAGGTTGGAGTATCGGGAACTGTTTTGGCAGCTTAGACTGGATGCAATTAGACCACCGGGCATGAATGACGCCTTGAATATAAACAGTGTGCTCAAATTAAGAAGGGCACGATTATAACAGGGGTTCTTGTAGACTGCTTAAATTTCCCCATTAAACACACTGGCATTGGATGTACTTGCAGTTCAGCCTAATGCCTTAGTTTGGTTACCATGTGCTGTATTGGTAATGAAGATGTTACATTTATTTACTTTCATGGTTTAGTTTAATATTTATTATTGTCATGTTCATTACCATTTATTTTATTATTTTTTATGTGTTTTTACATGTGTTGTAATATATTATATATTTTCATTTTTGGCATTACTGAATTTAAAGTTGAGTTTGATTCTTGGATTGGAATATATATTTAATATTTAAGGAAAGTTTATACACACTGTATTTTTAAGAAACTGATTAGGGATGATTCACATGGGGGGGTATGTCATGTGATGTTGCATTTAGTATTTAACATGGCTGACTACACAACAGATTTTTTAACCTTGAAGAAGCTCGGTAATAACCGAGCAAAAGCGCTTGGTTTATTGTTTGCTGCTGTTTGGTGTGATTCAGATTACCTACCAATATGTGCTGTTCTTAACTTACTGCTTCTAACCACATTTTTTGGAGATTTGGGTACTGTGGCCGTGGATTTTGGTGATTCTTGGTCTTGTGTTTACATTTTTTGACATTCATGCCATGAAGTTTATTGAGCTCTGACAGCTAAGGTATGCAGCTGAACTACAGACACCATGTCTGTACACATTTGCATACTACATACTCAGGGGTGACCTCTGCTGAACAGACAGGGCCCATGTCCACAACAATATTAATGGATATACTCCACATACGCGACATACGCAGATGCCACTGTGAGCAACATGCTCATGGATATGTGCACACACGCAGCAATGAGTGGGATGTGCTTGAGGGTTACATTCCCAAACCGGACACTCACCATGCTTTGGAACATGACTCCTATGTACATCACGCAGGGACACTCAGTAGCACTGTTCATGTGATACCTCCCTTGGTGTTTGGGACACACATGTACACCAGGGATCACTGCAGTGGCTGTACTGTGCAGAGGTGCAGGTAACACATGGCTCTGCTGATCACAGGACACTACCCTAGAGAGGTGCCATTGGTGTGAACACTGTGGTTGTGCTTACACATGGACATACCAGACTGCATAGTACCCCACTATGAACCTGTGAAGTTATTACATGTCCTTTGTGCATGGTTACTTGGTAGCCCTTCCATTTAGATTAGCTATCATGCTATTACAATGTCCCATGCCTACAAGCCATATGTATCCTGTTATTGTACATGCCAATAGATGATACCTGTGGTATGCATGATATGCCTGTTATGCTGTGTAGAATATATGACATATCTACCTACAATACTATACATTACACATATTTTACATAGTATCCCATAATGCAAAGCATACTTGCACAGCGGGACCACCTTCGACATGTCATTGTCGTTATATGCCCATACACATGCCTACTGTGACAGTATATCAACATATACTATCCCTGGCTATGGCACGTACTTGTTGGACATACCCTACCACTAACGGTGGGTTGTATGTAATTGTTCTGTTTAAAGCCCTCATGTAGCATCCCTTGTGGTGTCTGTGATGTATACCTTGTGGCCCACAGCTGGATGCACAGTTTCTACAAGCTTAAGTATGCTCAGCAAGACATCACTACATAAATACCTTTTCCCACGTTATGCATTGTGGACACTTTTAATTAATGCATAATGAGCTATACATACAGTAAATAATTAATACAACACATGCTATACATATATGTACATACCGAGTCTTCTACATACCTTGTTATCATTACTTACTTTCGTCTCTATCTCTCTCACACTGCTTACACTGGTATTTTGTATGAGCATATGGTTTGAATGTCTGGCAAGTCTTCCTTATATACGTTGATACCTGTAACATGTGGTTTCCTGCCGCCTATTGGTGAGTCTGAGTGACTAATTATTTGCATATCAGCTTTGCAGCCACTACATTTGCCAATTACGCGGCAACAGTGGGGTATAACTGACTTCTCCACTTGGACGTTGGCCATTCGCCCTACCTTCAGGGAGACGGCCTGTATTGCGTTTTGTTATGTGTAATTGCAACTGCTATGCATAGAGACAAGTATACTTTGGTTTCATGTCCCCCGTGGATTGTGTGTGACAGCTAGAGTATGTGATTCAACATGTGGGTGTACCTGTCATCCCAACGTCTGTTAACAGACTATTGCGAACAAAACCTGTAACATCACCGTTTGTTCCATTATACAATGGCTGCAATTTTGCATGGCACCTTTAATTGTGTCTCTCACAAGGTATGTCGACGGTTCTGCAGTTGCAATTGATTGAGTGGATGTTTGTGCTGTTATTACAGTCTGTATTGCTATAGTTTCTAGTGTGGGAGATGTCGGTGGGTGTATGTACCATATACAGGTTTGTGGACCTTGCATTTCTACATATTCCATATATATGTGTGTGGGCTCCGTCCCTTATTAAAGAGCTATCAGTTAGTAGACTTATGTTACGGGATTGTACATTGGGCCGTTGTTAATTGGTTTCTATATAGTATGCAGGTGAGGTTGATACTTCCATACCTCCAGAATTGCAGCGATATGTAAAGGGATATGTCTACATGACAGCTATCCCGTGTATGTCTGTCCCAGATATTTGCAGTCATTGCGGTTGTGTTGGTAACAGAACCTCTTTGCCATGGGTTGACACCTTTTCATATGGCCATTGTTGGACACTTCCGGGACACACAGCAGTGTTTACAGGCCAACACATAGCCATGGTCAGTACACAGGATAGCACATACTTTTATCCTCAATACATACCTATTGTTGTTGGACTTTGGCTACTTATCATATTGCATGTAACATTCACGTTTCTTACATACAGGCATAACTATTTAATGCAACTATTACATTATGTATGGGACATATTAATGTCCTACGATCTCGGACATTTGCCCTTTGTAATGTTTTATGTCGGGACACACCTGCCCAGGGAGGGGTTGTCCCACCCAATGTGGGACAGGTGGTGACTGTATGCCTACGGATAGCTATACCCACACCTACCGTAATCATCTACCTCCGAGTTGGCACTAGCAGACACATGATGTGAACACACACACACATTACAGTCACACGGGAACGCAAATGGCACCCTCAACGCACACATACACAGACTATGGCACTCACACACACAGTTGAACACAGTACCTACGTGGACCGCAACACCGGCAGCAGTACCGAATTATCCATTCATATCATCATACTATTACTCGCGGTTGTACTGTTCTCTTTTGGTCTTTCAGCCTCATGGTTACGCATGTCGGTATGTTACACATTCCATAGCTGGCGGTATCCTAAGTATTTGTACCTCCAAGGTATTATGACTGTCATTGACCTATCTATATATATTTGCAGATATCGCTGAATCCATATATATCAACATATATCACTCTATCGCCCTTTCTATCTGTATTATACATATGTATATATGTGTACATATATATATGTATATATATATATATATATATATATATATATATATATATATATATATATATATATATCTATGACGGGGAAAGTGACAGGCAAGCTACACCTTTCATTGTGTACTTGTTGGTGTATACTGTTTTGTGGACTCCGCACGTTTGTGTCTGTACCTGTCACATTACACACCTGGCATAGGTTAGGGTTGCCAGCTGCCCCACTCTGCGAGGGACTGTCCCTCTTTGGGCAGTTGTGTCCTGCAAAATATGTGTAAACATGGCAAATGTCCTGTGATGTTAGAACATACTTATTTCCTATAGTTTATGTAATAATCGCATAATACAGTTATTCTGTATCTGAAACAACAAATAGAATACGTAAGTAAACATTACAAGAATGAGCTTTTATCTAGGCAAAACAGTGCAGTTCTGCTTTCTGTACTGGCTGGGTGTATGTGTCGGCCTGCAGACATCTGACGTATGTCCCACATTAGTACTTTGACGAGGTGGCAACCCTACCATAGGTACATCTTGCCTAGCAATAGTGTTAGGTGATTCTATACATGATTGCGTGTTCTACACCTGGCAGTGGTCGTTTTACCCTTCAGAGCAGGCGCTATTAGTACAGGGGTATATAATGCTGGTTTCACCTGTTCTGGATATCATTCACCATGATCTGTGCGATATTCGGAGTAGCTTATCCCTGTTTTGTGCATATCCATATAGTCATATTTAAACGTTGCTTACCAGCAGTGGGCAATGCATATTCCCGGTTACGTGTGCTAAACTTATGGATCTGATGACCTGCATCCGACATGCATTACTCATGCCTTTGGGATTATGTTACATCCCTTGCAGGACATGGGACCGGGAACATGCACGACGGTCACTGCATTTAACATCCATGGCCATCTGGGATATGTACACGTGTTATGTCATTTTGTACATGGAGTACACTACAGCTGTTACTCCATACTGCAATCACATGGGTAACTCAGTTAGTTTACATATTGATGAGTCCAGTTAATGGTATGTCCATGTGATGTTTACTGTATGTGCTCCGGCATTGGGTATGTATATCACAGTGAGCCACACATGATACTGTGCTACACCTTCAAACGACTGTGGGTGGAGCATGCTGGGGTGACGAATACCTGTCATGGGTACACCCCATGCCTTGACACAACATCCATGATTATATTATGTGGAGCCCCTCATTAATGCAGCAGGGACTCCGTGCTGAGTGTCTGCAGAACAGTGCTTAAACACATGTGCTCCCATGATTGCCTCTGCTCCTCTACTCGACAGTTGGTTACTCGATGTTGTGGCGACAGCGGACACTGTTTGCCCCGTTTGGTGTATGGCCTCTGACAATCGGCCATGTACCCACCGATGTACCTGGGTACCTATACACGCAGCACCAACATATGTTGATAGGCGCATGTACTGTTCAGGTGTTGACATTCTGTGTTCCAATAGCTGTTGTGTGTACAATGTTTCAGGGCTGCCTATGTAGGATTCACACAGTGGGCCACCTATACATTATAATTTACAGGTGGTCGTGCTTGTGTGGCATTCATTTTACTGTGTGTGCAGGTGGAGAGGTGTGTCAGTCCGTAGGGGCCTACACTGTCAGCGTATGTGCTATATGTTCCCTCTTTGACAAGGTGTAGGCATATTGGGCATGCCTCCGTCTGCCTACTGGGGCTGGCAGAGTGTGTTCATGGTCTGAATCCCTCTGTGCCTGTGATGGCCTTGGCAAATGCGGTGGGCTATGAGGGCCTTCACCATTTTGTCCATGCTGCAGCTGTTTCCGCAGGATCATATTATGTAGCATGGCACATACTATGATGATGTGGGCACATGTGCCTGGAGAGTACTGCAAGGCTCCACCAGATGTGTCCAAGCACCGGAACTGTGATTTCAGCATCCCGAACACATGCTCTATGATGATTCTGGTTTGTGCTTGTGCCTCATTATGGCGTTTTTGCATGGGTGTGTGTGCATTTCTGATGGGAGTCATCATCCACGGCTCCAGGGCATAGCCAGCATCTCCCACAAGTTGGCCATGTGGGATGTCCCCCCTGACAAATCCCTGATACAGCTGTGAGGCATGCCAGATATGGGAGTCATGGTAGCTTCCAGGGCTGCCAGCACACACATCCATGATTATGCCCTGGGCATTGCACATGACCTGGCAGTTGATGGAGTGGAATCCTTTATGGTTTATGTAGCGCCTACCATGCTCACCGGGTGGTGACTTGATATGTATGTGCGTGCAGTCTATCGCACCAAGTACCTCCGGGTAGTGTGCCACATGGTGGAAGTGACACATATTGCTGGCTAACTCCTCCTGAGTTTGGGGGAAGTATATATGCTCATTGGCATGTGGTAACATAGCATCCAGGAACTGGTATAGTACCCTGGATGCTGATGCCTGTGAGATCCCCATTATATCTCCAGTTGGCCTTTGGAAGGTACCTGTGGCTAGTATTCGCATGCTTACACATACCTTCATGTCCACTGGGATGGGTTCCCCTCTGTTATTTCTGGTTCTCAGGCGTGGCCGGCACAGCTCCACTATTTGCTGTAAGATGTCCCTGTCCACCCTGTAATGCTCTACTATCTCCAAATCATGTAGCCCCTGATAGGTTACCCTTGGTCTGAACATTCTTCTCCTTTGGGGCTTGCGGTGGTTGTCGGCATCATCCTCCACAACACCGTCAGTCTCTAACACATGCTGATGAATCACAGCTACGGAAGCTCCCAACATGTACATTTTAAAAGTTCCCCGTGTGTTTACACCTATGGTGCAGTGTTTGGGAATTCAAAGGTGTGTGTAGGGTGCTTTCACACTTTATACTATTGTGCTGTGAACACTGATGATGTCATAGGGTGTGTATGTATGATCATAGCTACAGGATATCTTATGTGTTTTACTACCGGAAATACTATTGTGGTGCCTTTGGTGTTGAGTTACATTCGGCTGCCGTGGATTACCTCTTGACCTTCCCTTTACATTTCTGCACGTTCCACCTACCATTTTCTGGCATGCATATGGCAGCCTGCTTTAATTTGTACTTTCCTAGACCTGGCGTATCTTGCGTAATGTGTGCTATTGCCAGTCTACTGTCGGTTTGCTTTGCTCTGCTATGACAGATCTCCTATCTTTGCAATCCAATGCCTCCCCTCCTTTCTTTGCATTCCAGTGCCTCCTCTATCCTGTTTGCAGGTTTCTGTGAGCAGACTTGACAGCTGCCGTCGATTGGCCACCGTGAGTTGATTGGTGTTGATTGCTCATTAGTATGCCAATTACCCTATTTCGGCATTTCCTTCTTTTCTTCCCCTGACCTTCCTGTTTGTGCTATTGTTCGCGCCACATGCATCCACTTACTGGGTTTTGGGCATGTTTTCATCCCCGTACACATGTGCTTTTGGGCACCATGTGTGCTCTCAACTAAACGATTCTATACCTTCCTCCCCACCCCTGTCCTACAGCTTTGCTTAGGAACGGACAGGCCAGATTTGCATTGCTCCAATGTGCTTACTGCTACGGTGGCACACCCCTCTGCTGATGTCATGTATCTCCTCTGTGCCACTCCTCGGTGTTATAGTGCTGCGCCATATGGTTGAACCTTCATCTGGTGGGACATTTGCGATTCAGTATTATCTGCCTCATTTGCATGGCATTGACTACTAATTCATAGTTACCGTGCTGAACACTGTCACAGGCCCTTAGCAACCCTTGCTCCTTGGTTGTGGTGTTCCATGCCTACCATTGTGTATTATGGTGTACACCTGATTTGTATTACATTGTGATTTTATGACATTTTTATATATTTTCTTTATGTTCCAGTTTGCGCACAAATGCCCTGCGGTTGTACTTTGCATTACTGTGGATATGACATTAAAGTTGTTTTTTAGGTGTTGTGCATCCTTTCTTATGCCATTGGCTGTGTATTTAGCCATTAGCATATGTTAACTTTGTAATACATGAGTCTGGTCTGCTTCCATAGCTCAGATGTTCTGTTTGGGAAAATGTAAACCGTGTTTTTTGGTTTACATTTCTGTGGGCTTACGCTATATCTGCACCACTTCATGGATCGCTATATGCCTTCATTTGCATGGTGCGACACTGCGCATGGGGTGATTAGCATATCTATGCTTAGGGCTTCGCAGTTCTGGCGTACGCTGGTAGTGCACGTGGTATTGGCTCATACCTGAATCGCTCGATGGCCATATTTGGCATTATTCTGCCTACACTACGCCTGTGCCTGGTGCAAGCTTCATGAATCCCGGGGATTGATGTTGTCACTTACTTTATTTTTGTAGCCAGTTGCTTATGCAGACCAGTTTATTTACATTAGTTGATTCAAGGGGTGCTCTTTTTTATAGGCAACATATCCAGACACTGAAAACAAGCATTCACAAGGGACAGTAGTGGCTGGGGGTGCTAAATATTTTCTGGCTAACTTAGTCAGGACAGGGTCATTTTTCTTGTATAGCTTCACCACTTTAATGGATCAGAGTCAATATCAATTTATTTTTCTAGTCTGTATCACTCAACAACTGCTTTCTCAGAGTAGGAGAGAGGCATCAGTGGCTCATTTTCAGACTCTGATGAAAGTTCATGCAACAACAAAATATACAAAAGTAGGCTAGGCTCAGGGAAAAGCACAACCAGGGTGAAAAATTCTTAAGAAAGATTTATTCTGGTACCTCGGCCTTTCGCCCTCAAGGAATTTTTCCATCTAAATACAACCCCATTTTATACTCATCCATATACAATTAAACTTAATTGATATGATTAACCCAAAAACACAGAAATTTTGGTTTAACGTGTCATTTCACATGTTTTCCACAAGCTTTCTACACATTATTAAAAAATACATTTTTAACATCTTTAACCAATTACATAGTTTCTCTACAAAGTTGAATTACTATCAGTATTTATGCCCCTTGGTTGAAGTGTTTTAAAATTTATTATCATTTTACATTCAAGTTTATTTAATTCAATCTTAAAATTTCCTCCATTGGCCATAACAGGACATGCCAACACACTGAAGAAAAGATCTTCTCTGCATCCCCCATGTACAGATAAAAAGTGTTCAGCTACTGGATTTAAACTATTCCCTTTTCTATTATCCCACAGGTGTTCCAAAATTCTAATTTTAACTTTTCTTTTAGTTTGTCCTATATACCATTTCACATTTGCACAGCCACAACCTATAATATAGACAACACCCTATGAATTGCAGTGAACCATTTCTCTCGCAATATAATGTTTTCCATTAATCTTCTATCCATCTAGATTTTTTGCCCTATTACAAACCATACAATTTCCACAAGAACACATGCCAGTTAGGTCTGTTTTAATTTTAATCTCCCAACCATTTCCACCTAAAATGTCTTTCAAGTTACCATATCTACCACAGGAAAAAGATATGTAATAAGGGAAAAGATGTCCAACACTAATATCATCTGATTGAGTTGGTGGTACCTCAAATTGATGTAAAAGAATCCAAGGAACCTGTCAAAAAGAGTTGGGGTCTTTTGTTTATATACAAAAAGAACTCTTATTTACAACATATTTATGTATTTACAAATATTTACAAATATACAAATATAGAGATATACAAATCTATTCGCACATATTCATAATTTCCTTTGCAATCATACTATATGTTCTTCCCTTTTAGACTTTCACTCCTTTTTCCATAACCACCATCTGATTTTACTTAATTTTGTTGCTAAAATCCATTTACCATTACACATAATTTAATTTATTATTTCATTCCATATAACCCATATAACATAAAATCACTTTTTATCTATTGTTTTAACATATTCTTTAATTCTATTCTTATAATATCCATATTTATTCATAACCATTTTTATTTTATCCACTTTTTTATAGCTTCAAAAAATCTTCTTTACAAGTTTTCCCCATAACATTTTTACTCTTTTACATTTCAAAAACATATGTTCTGTAACTTCTTCTTGACAATATAAACACATTCTATCACTTTAGATTTTTATCTGACATATTTCCTTTTACTTGAAATGCAGCTATTACTGGTCTCCACAGAAAAATATTGACATTCTTCTTTCTTATCACACCATTTGCTTCTTATTTTTATAGCTTTCATTTTTTGATGTGTTAGATTTTCCCATGGTTTTACATAATAATGTTTTATCATTACATTCTTATACCATACTTTTCTTTTTTTGATATCACCACCTTTTACTTTCCACAAAAAATATTTTTCTTGGTAATATTTCAATTAATTTATACACTCTTTTTCTCTTTTAATTTTTTACCTTTTCCCAAAATGTATCATACTTGAACAATTTTTGCTACTAATCTCTCATCTTTTTCATTTATCCATTTTAACATTTTGTACAAATTTAACAATGCAGCATATACCACTGGGTTAATTAACCCTAAACCACCTTCCTGTTTATTTACATATGAAACTCTTCTTTTTATTGGATTTAATCTAGAACCCTATATAAATGAAAATAATGTCTGCAATAATTCATTTTCAAATACTTTTGGCAACATAAATACCCTTGCTACGTATGCTGTTTTCCCCATCAGTTCTGGAATTCATCAAATAAGCATTTTTTTGAATGGTAACTCATTAGCAAATATTTTATTTCTTCTTTTGTTTTTCCCACTGACTTCTACTTATATCTCTATTCCCAAATTTTATATCTAATACAGAAATTTCTTTCATTGCAAAATATTTACCCCTGATCTTTACTACATCATCTAAATCTTTACTTTTATCTTTATTTAAATCCAGCCCTATCAACTCTAGACACTCATTTGTGCAAATGATTACTTCTTTTATCCAAATTTTATTTTTTGCAATTATTATATTGTCATCTGCATATGTTAACAGAACTGAAATTCTTAACCCTTCAGGTATTATATACCCCTGCCTCCTTCATTTTGTGATTTATTTTACAGACTACCACATTCATAACTAATTCAAAGAGTATACAACATATTGGACATCCCTGTCTTACAGCACTCTTGATATGTACCTCTTGGTTTAACCAACATTTACAGGTATTTTTACTTTACTATTACTATACACTGACATACAAAATTTCCCAACTTTCTCACTTATATTATATTCTTTTATTATTACCTATTAGATTTCATGTCCAGTTGTATCAAATGCCTGATTAAGGTCTCCTATCATGATTTCCCATTTTTCTTTTCTATTCATAATATCATCCACAGTTTATCTACCTGTCAATAATTCTTGACAACCCTTCCCATTTATACTATATCTACTATCATCCATAATATTTTTAATTTTAGTTTCACATCTCTTTCTTAATATTTTCATAAAGACTTTATAATCAATATTATTCAATTCTATTGGTCTCCATTTTTAATTGATTTCTATCTACCTTTTTCCATATGAATTGACAATGTATCCAGACACTGAAAACAAGCATTCAAAAGGGACAGTAGTGGCTGGGGGTGCTAAATATTTTCTGGGTAACTTAGCCAGGACTGGGTAATTTTTCTTGTGTACCTTCCACCACTGCAATGGATCAGAGTCAATGTCAATTTGTTTTTCAGTTCTGTGTCACTCAGCAACTGCTTTCTCAGAGGAGGAGAGAGGCATCAGTGGCTCATCTTCAGAGTCTGATGAAAGTTCATGCATTTGCATTTTCTGTCTGGGTGGTTCTTCTTCTGGTTGATGATTATCATATTGATCAGAATATTCCACAAGAGCTTCTAGCTCTTGCAAACCTTGTGTCTTTTGCCCTTTCACAAGCATTTAAGAGTTTTGAAATGTGGATCTAGTGCAGTCACAATTTCTAACCATAAAAGGTTTAGGTTCAGTTTGCATTGTTCTAGATCCATCAAAAATGCTTCTTTGAAACAAATGATGCTAGCAGGGTCATCATCAGGTACTAACATTTTAACTTCAAAGTAGCAGAGGGTTGGAAGTATCATTGAAAAGGAAACATACTGCTTTCTACCAAGTACTTCTGTAGTGTAATGACTCGGATTGAGAACCTTTTGTGCCAGATGCAGTTTCTCCCACTCTATCTCAATTGGTAGAGCGAGCCCCTGTTTGTGACCTGGCTGTACTAAACTTTTCAGTACAGCTTCATTGTTGTTCAGAAGTCATTTAATCATCTGAGGAGATGAATTTCAATGCATGGGAACATCCTGAATTAACTTCTCATGTCGCTGATACAGTTGCACCTCCTGCATTGTACACTCAGCACTGTTTGCAGGACTGCGTTAAAGTGTTCCACAAATATGCAACATTTAGCTAGGAGGCCTTCAGTTCCAGATCTGCAACTGCTTTATTTATTGACAACTGAAGGCTGTGTGCTGCACAGAGCATGTTCTGAAATGGTAGTCTTCCTAGAGCAGCTGCCATATTATGTGAATTGTCCGTGCCAAAAGTAGTCACTTTCTCATAAATTCCTCATGATCGTGCTACTGATAAAAAGTGCTCTGCACAGTTTTCAGAATAGTGCCATTCTTCAATTTGCTTAATGCACAGTGCAAAGAAGTAAGAAACCCAGTCTTTATCAATGAAATGACAAGTAACACCAATGTAGCTACCATTAGCCATGGGCGACCAATAGTCACCAGTTAAAGCTACAAATTCAACTCTTGCTATAACTGGACTTATTTTCTGTCTCTCTTTTGCTCATACAAAGCATCAATTTGATTGCTAATGATGGACCTGGAAGGCAAAGTATATGACAGATTTCCACTGGCGATGCGAGTAACATCCTGGAGACCTTCATCAGTGACAATGTTTATCGGTCGACTATTCTCAGCAATCCATTTTGCAAAGGCATTAGTAATGTTGCTGTATTTCGCTTGATCCATTGGTTTTGACATCTTTTGAAGTTCAACTAATGTAGTCTGACAATGCGCTGATTCAACTTTAGTTGACGATGTGGCCAATGCTGATGGCTCATCGTGAGCAATAAATACATGCTTGGTTCACAGGTGATAATTCAGTGACAAATTGCTACAAAGATATTTAAACTCTTTCTTGCAATATTTGAACATGACAGTATCACTAGTTTTAATAACAATCTTTCCATTCAAAATCATTCTTTCCACCTTTGATTCCATTTTGAACCAACTAAGAAGTAGTCACTTTCTCAGAAATTCCATATGATCTTGTCACTGATGAACAGTGTCATTTAATTTGAGCCAACTTCCATTTACCATTCATGAAAGGAAGACAGAAAACAGCACTGGAAGCAATCAAGTGAAGCTGATCCAGTGCTGCTTACTTAACAATGTGTGAATTAACGCAAGTAGGTGTTGCGTTAAAAATTTTAATCACTGATAATTTTTCTGTGTTAATCGGACACATTAACTGTGATTAATCAGTAGCCATAATATTTACTTGTTCTAATACTTTATCTAGCTCATATAAAGAACTCTCCTTTTCCAACTCTTTATTCTTTATTCTATTAAATTTTTACTTTTCATGTTTTTTCACTACCTTCTTTTGTGCATATTGTATTACACCATTCATAACTTTTCCTGAATTCTTTCTATTTCTCCTTTTACATTGTTTTATTTCTCTCATTACACTACCATCTTCTTTTACTAATCTGTTTATGTAACTTGATGCTTCTGCTCTTTCTTCTAGTAAAATATATCATTCCTTATATAACAGTTCTTGTATTTTTCTTGACTTCTTTCATATAATTCTTTTTCTTTGTCAAAGTACTTTCTATTATTATGTTCTAAATCTTCCAATATATCATTATATGTTCTTTTAGAGTTTTCTTCCTCTACTTTTCTCATATGATATTGCCACTGTAAAAAAACATTTTTTATATTTTTCATTACTCGTTACATCCGAGTGATGTCTCCAGGTGCATCTGCAGTTAACACCTACTGATGCCTCTGGGCATCAAATATTGCTTGTTCATATTTGCATCAATAATTCCAAAACCATGCTATGTACAAGGTTTTAAAAGATTGCATCTTAAAGCTTACACAATAGCAGACTCAACTGCATTAATATTTGACCCCTGTCTAGTTCAGGTAAATAGATATTGACTGTTGTTTTTGTGATATTAATTTATATAGAAATAATTTTCACATTTTTCTAAATATCTCAACAACCAAGTAACACAGACAGAACTCCTTAGCCTCAAATGAATGGTCTTATCTAAATAAATAAAATGCTGCTGACAGTATGTGTGTAACTTGAGTGGTTGCTGACATATTGTAAGTTGTTTACAAAATATTACAACTGTAATAGTTACTGTTTACTTTGACTTATAAAAATTGTTTTAAGACCTAGAACCTAAAGAATGCTACCACTATAAAATAGTCTATGCTGAAAGGTTTGCCATTTATACTTCTTTCATAATCCTTATGGTTCCAGAGATATGAACATTTCAATCCAAATTGTAGCTTGATACAGATCCCCCACCATGCCCCAGGATTCCCACTCCTCTTTTCTTGATGTACTGGAAAATATTAGGGTTCAACCAAACACCCTAATAATGGGCAACTTCAACTACCCCACCATTAACTGGCAAAACTATTCATGTACCAACTCCTTAGCTCAACGCTTTCTGGAATTCATAAATTCCAATGCTCTTATCCACACCACCACCAGGGTCAACAATATCCTAGACCTAGTCATTACCAACATGAGTGACCAGTGTTCCACACCTGAAGTCAACTCCTCATTGGTCCGATCCGACCATAAGCTAATCACCTTTGATATCCACATCCCGCCCCCACCCCCCATTAAGGAAACCACAGTAAAACATTTCTCCAAAGCCAATTTCATGCTTCTTAAGACAGAAGTGGTGAACTTCATGACACCCATGCAGATGGACAATACAGTTACAACTGCTGAATCCTACACAAATGCACTCTATAAGCACTTACATGAGTGCATGGATCGTGCTATCCCAAACAGAACCAAGATGCTATCCTCCAAAAAAGGAAGCCAATCTGGTGGTCCCCTGCCATAAACAAACTGTACAACAGAAGGAAGAAACTGTTGCAAAAGAGAGTAAAATCCCATGAGTGGAGGAGCTCTCTGGTCAGCCTCAGTAAAAAGCTGAGATCCCTTATAAGAGCCTCCAAAGCTAGCTACGAAAACAAAATCACCACTAATTCCAAGGACAACCACAAAGCATTCTATAGCTATGTCAAGAATCTTGATGGCAACACCCAGATCTGCTCTGAGTTACAGCACAAAGGCAAGAAAATTACAGAACCAACTGATATTGCCAACATCCTGGCAGATAGGTTCAGTGCTTACTTTACACCCCTCTCACCCCCTAAAGGGCCCATATCTATGCAGGAAGAATGCAGAGTCCCTGTAATCACAACAACATTGGTAAAAGCTGCACTGTCTAAAGCCAAAAACACAGCATCCATGGGACCAGACAACATCCAAGGCTGTGTTTTACATGAACTTCAGAACGAACTGGCTCCCCACTTAAGCACCATGTTCAATTATAGCTTCACATCAAGCTTTGTGCCCACTGAATGGTGCACAGCAACAGTTATCCCACTCCACAAAGGGGGAGCCACCACTGATCCCGGGAACTATCAACCTATTAGCCTGACAAGCCTGGTCTGCAAGGCCATGGAACGTATCATCATGGAACTCATAAACAAAGACATTGGTAACCTCCAAACTCTGGATCCCACCTAGTTCGGGTTTGTGAAAGGCAGATCATGCCTCCTGAACCTGATCGACTTCTTTGAGGCAGTCACCAAAGCTGTAGATGAGGGTAAGGTGGTTCACACAGCCTATCTTGACCTCGCCAAATCGTTCGACACCATCCCCCATTCTGGAATTATAGCTAAACTCACTAAACTAGGTATAAATTCCTACATCACAAGATGGGTTGCCAACTGGCTAACTGACATAACCCACACTGTAAAAGTTGCAGCCTCCAAATCTGACCTCAAAGCAGTGACAAGTGGAGTACCACAGGGTTCCATCCTGGGACCTCTCCTGTTTGGTATCTACTTCTCTGAAATACAGGCTAACACAGAAGGCCTCTGGCTAATGAAGTTCGCAGATGACTACAAACTAAGAGCCATAGCCAAGTACCCAAATGATGTGGATATCCTACAGAAGGGCCTCGCTGAGACAGATGCTTGGTGTCAGAGCTATGGCCTCAAGCTCAATGCCAAAAAGTGCAGTGTCATCCCCTTTGGTAAAAACTCTGTACCCATGAACTGCCACATAGGCAGCAATCTGCTTAACACCGAATGCGTGATAAGAGACCTTGGGATCCAGGTGGACAGTAGTCTCTCCTTTGATAGTCACATCGCCATAGTAGTCAGGAAGTCCTTCTACGTGGCACACCTCATCATAAAAGGGTTCTCATCCAGGAAAAAAGAAGTCATTGTTCCCCTCTACTCAACACTCATTAAACCCATTATAGAGTACAACATTTTGGAATGTACCTCACAAGACATCTGCAGCAGCTGGAAAGGCCACAGAAGCACCTCACAAAGAGGATTACTGGCCTCAAACAAATGCCCTACACTGACCGCCTCAAAAAACTCCAGCTTTACTCCATAGCATATTGCCTACTCTGAGGTGATCTCTGCCTAACATATAAAGCTATGTCAAACCCAGAGCTGTTGGACATGCTACACCTAAAGAAATCATAGTCCCTCCAACCTACATGCTCTAGGGACCTAAACTTTGTCACCACAATAAACAAGACATGGAGGGATAGATTCCTGTCCCAGAGACTTCCCATACTCTGGAACAGGTTACCCATCTATGTCAAGCAAAGTTCTACATTAGAAAAAAAGCAACAACCACAAATTCCACCGATGAATTTAATAAAAAGCTTGAATTTTCTTCTCTGACGTCTCGGCCAAAGCCTTCAAGGAGTATAATACATATAAAAACTATGACCATATATATACACAAGTGCAACTGCTAATTAACCATTCAAACATTAGCAATCAATTAAGCAATGCTTTCCAATTAAATTCTTCATTTAACCCATACGGAGACATTGTTTTGAATTTTAAAATATACATTGCTTCTTTTTTTATTAAAACAGACTTAATATCTACTTTATAATTTATAGATAAACAAACTTGCTCTAAAACAGTCCCTCTAAGGTAGTTGCTCATGCCCCCATGAAAATGTGCAAAATGTAAAGCTACAGGGCTGTCTTCATTACAATTATTTATGTCTCTAATATGTTCTAGAAGTCTTAACTTGAACGCCCTTTTAGTCTCCCCAATATAAAACTTTTTACATGGACATTGTAAACAATAAATCACACCTACTGTGTTACAATTAAAAAAATTCTTTGTAGTAAATTTTATATTATTAATTAAATCAAAAGATGGCACAATGAATTTACAGGCCTTACATTTCCCACAACAAAATGTGCCTATCTTGTTAACATCTTTATACAACACAAGTGGGGGTAGACTAAATTTACTTTTGATTAAAAAATCTTTAATACTTTTACCCCTACGGTATGAAAATTGTAAATTTAGCTTCAACCAATGTTGTACACTATTTAAGGAGCACAAATAATTCCAAAATTGCCTAACAATTTTTACAAATTTATCAGTAAAGCAGCTAAAAGTAGTTACAAAATATATAGTCTCCTTTATGTCATATATTCCACTATACAAATTAACATCGGAACCATGTGGAACAAAACATTTGGGACCCTTGTCTTTATTACCATTAAACAGTCTCTTAAAACTGTTATTCAAAATCTCATTGCTATAACCTCTAGCTGCAAAAGATTGCACCATAGATTTTAGTTCTTTATAAAAAACTTCAGACTTATTACAAAGTCTGTATATTCTTAACATCTCACTATAAGGAAGAGCATTTAATGTATGTGGGGGATGACCACTCGTACCATATACATATTGAAACCCCCCTTCAAATTTTCTATTTAGACACGTAACTAGATTCTTACCATCAGAGATATCAAGAATTACATCTAAAAAAGGAACATTAGTCCCAATTTTCAAGTCATCAAACTGTAACTTCCATCTATTATTATTCAAATCACTAATAAAATCCTTAATGTCAGATTCACTACCATCCACCAAAAATATCAAATCATCTACATATCTGTAGTACTGAATTACATGTGTACCAAAAAAATTATGTTTATAGATGATTTCTAACTCAAATAGCCCCATAGCAAGGTTGGCATACATGGGGGCAAAGGCAGCCCCCATGGCATCTTGTATCTGCTATAAATATTTTCATTGAATTCAAAAAAATTATGTGTTAATGAAAAGTGAACCAATTCAACTATATATTCAGTGGCTGGTGAGTCACCTAAAAAGAACCTGATGGCCTCTATACCAAACTGATGTTGAATATTTGTATATAGGCTCTTTACATCAATTGTGACCCATCGCATATTCTGTTTAAAATTTACTTTCTTAATTCTTTCCAAAAAATCAAAAACATCTGTAATGTGTGACGGTAACTTCATTACATAAGGTAAAAGAAAATGATGCAAAAAAATACCTAAATTATGTAAAAAGTAGTGGCAACCTGAAACTATAGGCCTACCTGGAGGTCTTAACAAGTTCTTATGTATCTTTGGCAGGCAATAGAATAAGGCCATTTTACAGCCATCTACTTTAAATTTGTGTTTAACCTCATTCTGTGAAAAATAGCCCAATCTAACACCTTTGTTAATAAGAATCAAATATTCATCAATGGAAGATAAATATATATTGGAATCCACAATTTTATATGTACTGATGTCATTGAGATGTTCCATACACATAACAAAATAATTAGTGGCTTCCATCACTACTAATTTGTTACCCTTGTCGGATGGCTTGAATACAATATTTTTTAACCCAGCAAGTGACATTAGAGCCTTCCACTCCTTATACTGCATATTATAATTAGTGTTAGATTTTTCACTCATAAAATCTTTATATGCAATTTCAGTGAAATGATTAATCAAATTAACACAATTACATACATCTGCATTAAGAGTGTTAGGAGTAAAATTACTAGAAGAAGGTACTTTAGATGTATCAAAGTTATAATAAGCATTAATGACATCATCTGACACACAAGAATGAAAGCTATCTGACAAACTACTGTTGCTGTCAGTATAAGAGGTAGAACGAAAAAATTGATTATCTTTAAAAAAATATTTAAGATGTAGTTTTCTACCAAACATAAATACATCTTTTTGAATATCATGGACATGCTACACCTAAAGAAATCATAGTCCCTCCGACCTACATGCTCTAGGGACCTAAACTTTGTCACCACAATAAACAAGACATGGAGGGATAGATTCCTGTCCCAGAGACTTCCCATACTCTGGAACAGGCTACCCATCTATGTCAAGCAAAGTTCTACATTAGCACTCTTCAAGAAAAATCTTGATGAGTGGATGGGAAATACGAAATACACCCCGGGGATCACTTCTGTGTCTCTGCTCGACAGTAGCACAGGAAAATAACTTTATTGGGTGGCGTAAGCCAGGGAACCTTGTTGGCTAGGCTTACATAGGCCCTTGGGCCAATAGCCTAGTACCTACCTATGAACCTATTTGTTTGAAATGCAAGGACATAATTTGATTCTGTGAAAAGGCTTAGGCTACACCCATTGGAAGTTACAGTGCAAATCTCCTGAGCTCCATTGGAGTGAATAAGTTAAATATCATCCACCATTCAGACCAGTTATTATAAAATGTTCTCATAGTAATATCATCTTTCTATAACTGTATTGGTCTGTATTAGATAATCGAAATCTACTTAGTTTGAACCTGTATTCATTGACACTGAAACAGCAAAACACTCTTCAGTGAACACTGAAAAATTTACTAGGGTAAGTAATCACTTGGCCACTACAACACCACAACACATATCGCACAAAATCAAACCCACCAAAGTGGGGGATTTGCCCCCCCCAATTATATATACCAACTCCAAGATCACACTATGGTGGGAAAAAGGGCAAAGTTGTGGTGTTGGCCAATTGCTTGCTTACCCTAGGAAAGTTTTCATAATTCACGACAGTCAATTTCACTGTTTCGGTGCCGATGAATACAGGTTCAAAGCAAGTAGATTTCGATTATCTATTATAGACCTAACTGTACAGCTAATCTCTTTCCTTCTTCATTTCATGCTTTTTTAATTATGCTTTTTATTCCTTTGCCTATTTTTACATAATGCTTATTTCCTTTATCTCTAGCCATATTGCAAGATGATCAGAAAATCCTGTTTCAACTACCTCCCCTTCTCCTACACCTAAACCTTCTGATACAATAAAATAATCTGTCTCAGTTCTATACATACCCCTTTTGTAAGACAATGATTTTTTGTCCCAAAGTTTTAACTTACCACATCTTACAACTTCTAACATTTTCTTATAATCGTTTATTTTCTTTTAACTCTTGCCCCTTAAATCACAATTACAGTTTCCTGTTTTTATAATATTCATATTTATCACTACATAGTCTAAAATCTGATGAAATAAGTTTTTCCTTTCTTTACAATTAATAGAAGCATGAATGTTATAATTCTATATACTTGTTTTTTCTATTTTAAAGATACAGTGGTTAGTCTTCCTGTGTTTGATAAAGTTATAGCTAATATCCTTACTGTATTTTTACAGAATATGGCTATAATAAAATATCTCTCATTTGCCAAATTTCAGATTATCTTTCCTCCCATTTGTTTGTAATCTTTATTCATTTCTTAAAAATCTTGTCTTCTAATATAATTACATCTGCATTACATGTATTACACCACTCCAATATCCATATTCTTCTTAGTATAGTCTTAGTACTATTCACATTTACAGAAAACACTCTAAAATGTTCATTCTCCCTTTTCTTAGATTAATGGTTTTATAAGTTCAAAGTTAATTACTAGGCTTGCATTTTAATAGGCTACTCTAAGCCTATTGGATTTCCTTCCCAAAGGTGAGAAGTAAACACTGTATCTTGTGTCTGTGAGACAAACACCTTAACCATTTATACCAGCTCCCCAGTGATTAACTGTATACATTATTTTTCATCTATTTCCTTTCTTCTTTTATTTTGTACTTATCCCTTTAAATTTTCTTTTTCCTGTCCTTTACCATTTTACTACCCCCCAATGTATGTCTTCTTCATCACTTATTTCAGAACCTTCCTCTATGTCCTCTGTATTATTTTTTTCTCATCTAATTTTTCTTCTATTTCTACTACTTCAAAATGTCTTCTCTTTGTTCATTTTCTTCTTTTTCTTTTTTCTTACTCTTATTTTCATTTTTGTAATCCATCCATAAATGTCTAATATTGTTACATTTATAACATTTCAGTTCACACATTTGCATCGGGTCTTATTTCTCCACAAATATAACATTTTATTTTGTCAAAGTTACTTATCAAATGTCCTTCTTTTCCACAAAAAAAAAACATGTTTCAGGTTTGTCCCCAGTATTTTATGACACCCCCTGTTCCCCTTCACATTTATCATGCTTGGTATATATATATATATATATATATATATATATATATATATATATATATATATACATATATATACATATATATATATATATATATATATATATATATATATATATAAAAAAATTTATCTCCATTTTTTAACACAATACTACAGTTCCAGCCACCAGTCCATAAACCCATTTTGTCATTAAGTTTTGCAATGTCCAGTACTTCTTTACATAAAGTTTTCAAATGTTCTTTCAAAGTATCTTTTTCTACCTCTGTTCAAAATTGCACAAGATTTTTTTTCATTTCCCTGTTTAAATGCTTTTAGCACAAAAAGATTCCATTGCTTACAGTCCTCTTTTTTTTCATATTCTCCAAGAAAAATTTCCATTGAAAAAAACAATCTCAAATATAATGTCACAAAATGTCTCTTTGTTGATAAGAATAAATACTCTTACCTCATGCTTTTACACCCAAAGGAGCTATTAAATTATTCCACACTTCATACCTGTCATACATGTGGAATGTGTACTAACAACTTCAACAAAAAAGCTCACAAGATGATTAAATGTGCTACTTTTTACTTTACTTTTGATGAATTGCTATGATTCAGTATCATTTACTATGGATATCAGCTAACAATTCTTAATGAATGTGTGACAAATCCTTGTAGTGTGGAACTAAAAGGGACATGGGCCTTTTAAGCCTCAAAATGAGGAACATTCCTCATAACAAGCATGTCTCCCTGCCCATAATTATGGGTTATGGGAGTTCTTCTGGCCTCTACTAGGGTGTTCCAAATTCTCACAGATTAAGTCTCCCACTGGGGTGTGTGTTGGGGGGATGCAATGTTCTCAAACCTGTATCTTCATCTCCATGGTTATTTACCTATGCCAAAGGTCCAGCTATGCCTGCAGGCTTATTTGACATATAGCCAGGAGTTCCTCCAGCCTAGAACATTCTGGAAAAATAAGCAGCCACCAGTTCATCTTATCATCATAACACCTCCAACATCTATTAGTTCATAGTTCATAGGTAATTACTAGGTTAGCTGCTTCTCTGGGTCATTTTAAGCCTATCCAGTTTCCCTTCCAAAGGTGAGAATCAAAGCCTGAACCTTGTATTTATCAGATAAACACTTCAACCATTATAACAACCTAACTCTTTATAGCAACCCTGGGGGGTGCTGGAACATAATTATCTGCACAGGGAGAAAAAAAACATGAAACAATTATAGTCAAACATGTATAGAAGAGCTGGCAAGCTTGTAAGTGCAGAGGTCATTAATAATGTATACTTTTTAAATTATAATAACTCTTCTGTCCTCACCTTCCTAACCTATTGACAAAGAGAAGCAAGTGAAAACACAGACTCATGACAAAATAGAAAATATATTGTAGGGAAGCAATGAGAACAATGAGGTAATTTACTTGGCAGTAGTGATAGAAATGATTTATTTAGGTAGAAGTTTTTTAAAATAGAAAGTGTAATTGTAAAGCTAGGCTGCAAGATGA
Organism: Protopterus annectens; assembly: GCF_019279795.1. Classification (NCBI taxonomy): domain Eukaryota; kingdom Metazoa; phylum Chordata; order Ceratodontiformes; family Protopteridae; genus Protopterus; species Protopterus annectens. The sequence continues at coordinate 917,768,975 of NC_056729.1, forward strand.
ATGAGGCATTGTTAGATGAACAGGGTTTTGACAGAAGTGTTGTTGCTAGGCTGTAATTTGAATAAGGCTGTTTGTTAGAAGGAACATTTTTGAATAAGGCTTTTCTTAGAAGCAGTATTATTATGTTAAAAATATGAATGAGGTTTGCTAGGTTAGTTTCATTGTTGAAAATGCATCAATAGGAAGATTGCAAAGTATATGCTTACATAGTAGAGACAGGGAAGCATGGCTATGTTTATTTAGCATGTTTGTCAGGATGAGCAGGCAGTGTAACAAATGTGACTGTATAGCTCCACTTAAGTATGGAAAAAAATTTCAAAATGGTGGTGGGCTTTGAACCATAAGCTAGATGGAAAAAAGAAAGTTTAATGGGTGCCATAACAGTCAATCAGTGGAAAGGTAGCTGTCATTTAAATGAGGAAAGAAAATGTAATGGACATGAGACTTTACGGGACAGTTATTGTGAGATGGAGGACAAAACATTATTGGATTTGGAAGAAATTGGAGTCTGTACTTTGCAGATGGAGAAAGTTAATTTATTGGTTATAGTGGTAAAATTTGATAAAATTTTAGAAAAACATTGGATAATTACTAGGTAGGACCCTTACTAGGTAGGACCCTGCCTTAAACTGTTAATATATCATGTAGTAATACAACCTATATAAGAATTTATGTTCCAATTTTGTATTTCTTCCATGCTATGTAATAACATATGTCTTAACTTATGTTTCAGTTTTGTACTTCATTGTATTTAACAAATACAATGAATAACCATCTGGCACTCAATGTATCAAAAAACAAACTCATGATATTCACCCCGTCCAAAAGCACAACTATCAACATAAATTCATTCTCCATAACTAGTCATGACAACACTTCCCTTGAAAATGTTTCCAGTGCAAAACTGTTAGGAGTTCTCATTGATAATCGGCTTAAATTTGATACCCATATGCAAACAAACATTAAAAAAACACACCAGAAACTTGGTATGTTCTATCGCCATATTTGCTTCCTCACCCCTTCCACTAGATTCCTCCTCTCTACCACATATCTCATCCCTTCTCTCCTTTATGGTGCCCCACTCCTAACCAATCTACAATCATCTATTAAAACAAAACTCTCCTCCTGCTGTAACAAAATCGCCAAATTCACCACTGGGCACAAATCCTCCTCCCATCACTGTACTGCCCTCCACAAACTAAATTGGCTAGAGCTTCCCAACTAACTTATCTAGACTCAACTAATTCATGCTCATAAGCTCATTTTCAAGCCCTCTCTCTGCCCTTCCCTTGCCTCAACCTTCACTATGCACCTACCTAGAAGACCTCTAAGAACCAATACTCAGAACCTGATTGAACTACACAAACCTGCCCATCCAGCAGGCAAACTCTTACTCTCTTTTTCCCTAGACCATCTTTGGAACTCCCTTCCACCTCATATTCACAGCACCTGCAACCTCCCCACCTTTAAAACTCTCCTCCACTCACACTTAACATATCTCTGGCAATGCTCATGTTCCCATCCTGCATAACATCCCCAGCTACTACCTTATCCTCTTAACCTACAATCACATCTACCCTATGAGAACAAACATATTGTAAATAACTTCTTAAGTTTAATTCATTTGTACATACCTACTCACTATTGTCTTTGACTTAACATCTATTTTAGCAATTATAGAGACTAAAAATTGTAAACCCATATGAATTGTTATATATTGTTCTGCTTTTACTTCTAATTGCATTAACATTTACTTTGGCTTATATGTATTCTTCTTGTACTTTAACAAACTGTTTTGTTATATATTGTATCTATGGAGCTTTTCTCCCTAGGACTCCATTGAAAATGGGCTCATTCGGCCCAATGGACCATACTGGCAAACAAACTTCAAATACTAAATAAATAAATAAATAATATAATGCTGTGTAACAACTTATGTCTCATCTTTGTTTACATCATGTCACCAGCCTCTTACCGTTTATGTTTTATCTTAAATGTACATTCATAATTGCTTTTATTGTACTGGAGCTTTTCTTCTTGGGTTTCCACTGAAAATGGGCTTTTGGCTCAATTGGACCAACCTGGTTAACAAATGTCAAATAAATAAATAAATAAATAAATTTACATTTATTTATTTTACATTTGTTGACCGGGATAGTCCGACTGGATACATGTCCATTTTCAGCGGAGGCCCGGGGAGAAAAGCTCCAAGATAATAATACACATTAAACATTTAGCAAATGCTAGTTTCAAGCAGATTACAGTCATAAGCAATACCAGCATTTAGCACATATAGTACTTATTATAAAACACTTTACAAAACATAACATTATTTTCAAAGTTAAACATACATAACATTACATTCAGGTTTAAGACACACTGAGCACCAGTTATACAATTGACCCTTCCTGAAATGGAGTGGTAGAAAAAAGTTAGAAGTAGTTGAAGGTAAGGCACCTAAGAAATAGAGAGGTCACTAGTCGGGGTTAGTGCAAGGACATAACCAATGAGTTTTGAAGTATTTCATGAGTTTGTTTTTGAATTGCATTAGTGAGGGTTCTAGGGTCAAGTCAGCTGGGAGTCTGTTCCATATTTTTCCAAAAGAGTTGACAAACAGAGAGTTCCCAGCTGAGTAGTTGGAATTGTATGTTTGAACTAGGAGTCTAGTGGATGATCACAGGGACTGGGTGCTGGTGCAGAGGCTGATAAATTTTTTTAGTGTAGGTGTATTTTCTGGTTGGTAAAGGACTTTATGTGCCACTATTAGCTGGTTGAACTGCAGTAGGCTTGGCAGTTCAAGCCATCTTAGGTGATTTTGGTTGTGACAGTGGTGTGTCTGGTAGGTTGTGCCAGTAACAAATCTGGCAATGTGGTTATAGCAGGATGATAGTTTATTAAGATCTGTTTTGTTTAAGTTGAAGAATAGAGGTGAGGCATAGAGAATAATTGATAGCAGTTGGGAACAGGCAATTGCAGTTCTAGCAAGTGGGGTAAGGAAAAGTTTGATTCTGTAAAGACAGCCAAGTCTTTTATTAATGGTTTTGATAGTTTGATTGATATGTGCATCAAACTTCAGGTTGTTATCAACTATGACACCCAGTAGTTTAATTTGGGCTTCTGGGGAGATGATAGTGCCATTGTTAGCAGTTATGTTGAAGGCTGGCAGGGGGGTCCTGCATGTGGGGGAGAAGAGGAGCAACTTAGTTTTGCTGGGGTTTAGGATTAGATGTTGATTGGAGTGCAATTTTTCCACTGTACTGAAGGTAATTTAGGTTAATGTGAATAAAGCAGCTGGTGAGATGTCAGAACAAATCAAGGTAGAGTCATCCGGATATTGAATGCGGGCAGCATCTGGGATGACTGAATGAAAGTCATTTATAAAGATGAAGAAAAGAAGGGGTCCTAGTATCGAGCCCTGGAGGACTCCTAACGTGATGGGTAGGCGAGATGATAGCTTGTCCTGCCATAGGACTGCCTGTTGCCTGCCCTGTAGGTAGGATTGAAACCATTGGCATACATGGTTGTTTAAGGAGAAGGCCTTCAAGGTATTTATAAGCATTTTGTGGTCAAGCATGTCAAAAGCCTTGGATAGATCTAGAAAGAGTGCTGAGGATAGTTTGTTATTATTGCGGTTGTAGTTAATGACGTTAGAGAAAGAGAGGAGGGCAGAAGTTGTACTGTGGTGTGGCTTAAAGCCATGCTGAAAGTTGGACAACAGCTTGCTCTGTGTGAGGTAGTGCATGAACTGCATGTGTACACACTTCTCCATAATAGCTATGGGTCTAAAATTTGACAGTTCATAAATAAATAAATAAAACAGATTGATGACTTTTGCATTATTATACGTATAAAATTTGGGGTCATGTTAAATGATCAAATGACTAAAACATAGAACATCAGTTCATCGAGACAAAAGCATCGAATGTTTTAATCATCGAAAACCAACTTAGTTAAATCACAAAGCATCAAATCGCAATAGTTGGCCAATAGCTACTCATAAGTTAGAATTAATATAAATATTTACTATCATCATGTTATACATACCAAAACTAATATGTAAGATGGTAACGTCACATCTGTTTTTTAGAGATTCATAGATTAGTACTAAGCTAACTGCCCTTGTGGGCCATTTTAAGCCTAGCCAATTATCCCTTATGAGACTCAAACCCTGCAACTTGTGTTTGTAAGGTAAACACCTTAACCATTAGGCCACCCTCCCAAACCCAACTATTGCTATTTGATGTGTTGAGATTTGACGATCTTGGCTTTCGACGATTAAAATGTTCGCTACTTTTGTCTCTAATAACTGACGTTTGATGTTTTAGTCATTTGATCATTTAACATAAAAGCATAAAAATCATCATGGCTTGTTATAACATAAATTTGTTTTTTGCATTTCTTGTAAAGCTGCTATTACCTTTCCACAATAAAACTGTTAAAATGTGCCTTTTGCCTCAAAAAAAATATTTGGAAATTTACATTGGTGAGCCAACCAGGTGCTCTTGTGTTGCAACAGCAAAACATTCTTCCATTGAAAACTAAAATGCTGGCCAAGAAAATCAGATGGAAGAAACTCCAGATGACTGCATGACCAAAAGAGCAATTCTTTTAGCAAAAAGGATTATTAATTGAATCCAATTAACCACATTGAGTGAATAGGAACTCTATTCAGATATACCTGTAAGGCTTCAGGTTTGACGACTGTTATGGGAAAGTGGCTTAAACAGCTGGAATAACCTTTTGGAGGGGTATTTTCACAGGAAAAAAGACCAAAAACAGATGCCACTTTGGCACTTGGCCTTCCTTCATGAAAACAAAGCATAAGCTTGTTTGCTTTTGTTGCATATTTGTAATGCAATGTATTAAAAAGTTAGCTCAAAATTAAAAAAAAAATCCTTATGTAAAAATAATACAGACACTTTTCAAGTATGAAACCATTTCTATAATGTGTTTAGAAAGTTTCAGGCAATAAATAAAAACAATTTTGTTACTAGGAACAACAAGGCCAATTGCATGGCTACATTTATTTACCTGCACAATGATTATATGCGACAAGTAAAAAGAAAATTACACAAAACATAAAAGTTAGTCTGCAGGAACAGCAGTTAATGTGTTAATGTTTTTTTCCTGTATCAGTCAGCATGCAAATGTCCATACATGCAGCTGAAGCAGCACTCAAGGCCATCAATCACACGAATTTACTGAAAGATTTAAAGGCAGACTTAGATAGGGCTTAGGCTGCTGACAAACTGCATAAAGTAAATATCATAAAGCAAAAGTTTAATAAATGTAAATAATAAAACAGCCTACGGAAGGTGCAATAAAATAAACAGACAAGACTATAAGATACAATCGATGATTACATATCCTTGTTTGTCTATGTTGCAAACTCCCACAGCGCAAACAACTTCAGAAGTGGCAGAGGGGCAGGTATAAAGAGTAATAAAGATGCTATTATCTGTTGGCGATGAATCTCTTAAAATGTATTTATAAAATGTGCCTTTGTTCTCAAAAAAATATTTGGACATTTACAAGAAGTATTACACTTTTCAGTGATCTTTTCTGTGATTATCTGCCACTAAAAAAATAAAAAATAAGGTATATGCACTCTGACAAATAGCCAAGAATAATTTCTAACTCATTTTAGTAAATTGTTTCTCCTTCATTAACCAGTCAGTCTGAGAAGTGCAGCTGAAAGAATATCTAGACTTTCTAAAATGAAAGGATATCCTCCAAACAAGGACCTTTAAGCAATTCATCCTTTAGACTGCCATATGCAGAACTTGCACATTCCTAAAAGGGGCAGTGTTATATTTTACTTTGATCTATCTTTGAAATACCATTAAATAGACAAGAATGCGCCCCTCAGAATTACCAAATTATCCAGGGATTCAGAAATCCTGTTACATGTAGTTTATTTGTAGCTTTGGATGAACTACATAAAATTATATAAAGATCACTAGCATCACATAAGATCCAACCTTGTGTAGCACACTTTAAATAGAAGAGTATTTGCAATGAGAGAATAACAAAAATATTAACCACCTGATATATTATTGATGCAGATACTGCTGTTGCTAAACAACTTTGCATTTCAGTGCTTCATCTACAAATGTTGAACCTGCTGCTGTTGAAGAATAAATGGTTGATACTGCATTAAACAATTGAGGATATTGCCACAAAATTTCTGAACTAGATCAGTTATACAATAGGGAATGGCTGGAAAAAAACAGCCATAGGTTTACAGATAGTTACTAGGCACACAATACAGGAGACTATTAAGGAGCCTAGCCCAAATCTTCAATGCACTGTCTGGTTAAGTGATTTACACAAGGTCACATAGTAGGTAAATGAAAGTTGAATGATTTACACTATGCATCCCTGGACAGGTCTGACCTTCCTAAATGTCTAGTTGAAACATATACTGTACCTACAAAGTCAACATGAGCAGCCAAAGAGGGAATTGTGCATTACCAGACAAAGTGCTTAGACCTGCTGTCTCTGTACTAATTCAGAGCCACAGTGGACCAATAGGGCAGACCTGGAAAGTGACATACAAGTTCTTGTTGATAAAAATGGGTGGAAAAAATCACTGACATAACATATGTTATAAAAATAAGTGATTGCCATAAATTTAATCAATTGTATTTTTTGATCTGGCGGAAGTCACATTCTTGCTCATAAATTAAAGTAACCTCTAATGGCCTATTCAACTCCAGCCTATGCTTCTTCTTAACCTGCAGGACTGGTAAAATTTTTTACAAAATGCATGGCTCACTGAAACATATATTGTGTCCAGTCCTAGACAACTATTAGATCCAATGTCTTTGGTTCAGACTACATAACACAAAATTCATCAGCATACAAACAGAAAGTTGGAAATAATAAGGGGTTAAATCTGTCAACATGTAAATAATGGAGGGCCTGGTGACATCCCTGCTGAATGCTATCTTCTAAAATCCAATTCTGTAACCCAAAGTTGTCTCAGTACAGACTATTAAACTAATGTGCACCACCTTGCCTTGAGAAAACTCATAAGAAGCCTAGAATGTGGGTAATACCTTAAAAGGAAGATCCAATAAATCCTTTAAAATGTTTTATTTTTTTTTCTGCAAAAGTCTTCATCCCTGCAGCATGCACCTGTTGCACAACCACACACCTTTACTGAATTTTCCCTGATATATTTCTCAGAAATAAACCCTCCCTGACTGATATGAATGAAATGTGGCCCCTACAAGTTGGTTCAACGTTCTAGCCCATAATAATTATTGAACTACTTGGTATATAACTGTCTGCTTCAGCAGGATCCTTCCACAATTAGGTACCACAATAACATAGGCATATCATGTTAATATTTTAGTTCATCTCTTTCAGTAACTTTTCTCTTATCCCAGACCTCTACCATCCAGCATCAAAACGTTTTGAGACGAGGAAAGGAATAACAAGGCTTAAGCCTGTTCACCTTTCCCACAGGTATGGTTGGGGCTGGCATGGAGGTAGGCTGATCACTTTTGCTGATTTTGTGGAGACAATGTCAGTGATTGGCAGGAGCCTGGTGGAGTAACAGGCAAGTCAGAGTGGTCCTGCTATTGGGCCCAGGGTAGGGCAACTCCCAGCAACTATGCCTCATTGGCCCTCAATCTCACTGATAACACCAACATGCAGAAAGATTAGGCCCAAGACAACAAGCAACCCATACTATCTCAGGTGCATGAAACATATTCAATTACGAATAAAGAAAGAAAGGAGAAATGCATGTGTTTGGGAATGGAGTCTACATATTTCTATAAGACTTTGAGGGTTCAGAAGATTGAACTGCATAAGCATTTATGCTAAGGTGCCATTATTTAACCCCACACAAGAGTCAGATTAATCTCATCTCATCTCCTTAACAGTGCATCTAGTAACAGTCTAACTTCAGCATTTGTGAAAATAATAAGCCCATAATACCAAACAGGACTGGTAACCTACTGAAGCATCTCATACATAATGGAAGCTGATTAATGATGTAAAAAGAAAAAGTAATACACAAATGTGGGGAGATGAATCACAACACAGTTCTTCTGGCAAGTGGGCGACTTCTCTGACTAGTACATAATCTAATGATATAAGTTTTTCGTCTTGGATGTGATGCCCTTATTTATGAGATGCGGAATGTATAATCCTTTTTTACCACTATGGACACATGGTGATCGAGGTTTAAATTGTTTTCAACCTGTGTTCCCATGTCTAGCACCACTGAGCTTGAGTCAGCAGTGCCGGAAGCTATTGAAGTCTGCGGGGGGTGGAGGTCAAGAGGGGCACTTAGTGATTTAAAAAGGGCAAATTTTTTAAAGATATTTACTACCATTACAAGAGCATCAGCATGGTGAAAGCTAAGTTTCATTAGGAATAATTGCACATAAATTTCTTACAAAATTAGAAATGAAGCCAATATGTGTTGATATGAGGTTTTATGTGTTAAAGAAGCAATTGCAACACTGTTAAATCATGCATGCCATTCTGAACTACATTACCCTTTTCTGTACATCTTATCAGTGGATAGTAATTAGCTGACAAAAGCACTTGATGCAGTACCTGACCCAGCACAAGGACAAAAATAAAGCATTTTCTCCAATGACTTCTTCAGTAGTGTGTTTATATGCATAGTAAGCACCAAATGACATCAAAATGAATAATTTCCCCCAAGGATCCATTGTGTACCTTGTCCATCCATCTATGCACAAGCACAGAAATTAAACATTTTTCCGAATGACCCCTTCACTTTGCCTATGTAAGCACAAGCAATGAAATGACACATTTTCTCCCATGAACTCTTCAGTCAGGTTTTTCCATGTATGCACAAGCACCAAAAATGAAACATTTATCCTAACAATCCTCTCAGTAGTCTGTCCATACATGCACAAGCACTACCAAATGACAACAACATGAATCATTTCCCCCAAGGTTCCCTTTCTTAATTACTTTTCCACCATGTATGGACAAGCAGAAAAATGAAGCATTTCCCCCAATGACTTTTATCAGTAAAATCAAAATTACATCAAAATGAATACTTTCCCCCGAGGATCTCTTACTTACTTTGTCTATGTATAGTACCCCACAAGCACGAATTAGACAGAAATAGCAAAATTCAGAATTATTCAGTTCACTCACTCAGCCAGTCTCGATTGTTTGGCGGGAAGGAGATCTGGATTATTTATAAGGTCACAACAATAGCTTTAACTGGAATCTGGACATTTTTACGCCTGTGACCTGCCACTGAAGAACCTTGACCAGACTGAACTATTAAGTTAGTCAGGCTGAGGCGGGGGGAGGCAGACTTACTTAGTGCAGTATGCCCAGTCCCCTGAATTTGAAGTTGAACCCCCCCCCCCAAGTGGAAGTTAGTTGAGGGAGCCACTAACCAGCAGCAGAGGCAGACTGAGACAGAGCAAAACAGTGCAAGCTATTGGCTCTTTCTGATTCTAATAAAGAAAAGAAATTTAAATTAAAATAAAAAAAATTTAGAAATGTGGGCACTGGGTAAACTCTGAAGGATGGCGAAGACCTGCTGCTGTGCCTGCTTCACAGCTAGCATGCTGATTGGCAGCCTAAATAAAAACCCTGCATGTTTGTTGTGACTTGAGACTAGGGGTCTGTGTATGTAATACAGTGTGCTGTTCACTCATACCTCTCAACTGTACAGATTTTCGCAGAATGTCCAGATTTTTGCTTCATATTTTTTGTGTGTTCCACCTAAAATCTGTACCTTTCTAGCAACTAGCTGAGGATTGAAGTTTATTTATTTATTTTATTTATTTTCAGTTTGATTACCGGGGAAGTCCACTGGACCAGAACGTGCCCGTTTTCAGTGGAGGCCCGGGGAGAAAAGCTCCATAATCAATATGATACAATAAAGGTTACATAATGTTAAAGGTAAAAATACATGTATAAAATTCATACAGTCAGGAAAAGCAAATGCATAAATGTACATCATAAACACAATTAAAGATAATAGAGAATACAGTTTACAGGTATTTCTATTCAGAGCAGCCAGTTTCAACTGTCTGTAATATAAAGGATCTGAGGTTACTTAATATTTACAATATTTACATACTTGGAGTCAAGAGAGAGAGATTGTTTAATCAGATAATGTTAGCTTACGTTTGTTTTAGGAGAATAGAAAATAATAGTTTGAGGGTAGCGTGGAGCAAGGAGTATAGAGAGCTCAATGGGGAAATTCCCTTGAATTTATGTAGGGTGAAAGCAGGAACATTTCCATTTAGAAGACAGGTATGAGAAAAGCTGGGTCTTGAAGGATTCTGAGTTTGGTGTAGTCCTAAGTGAAGGAGGGAGGGAGTTCCATTTCTTGCCTAGAGAAAAAGAGAGAAGGAGCTGGCCTGCAGGATGTTTGGGTTTGTGGATAGAGATTAAATTTTGCTGTTCAGATCTCAGAGATCTATTTGGGATGTATGGGAGAAGGATGTTTGTTAAGGCTGGACATTTATCTGGGTAGAATATTAATTTGTGGGCGGTGGTTAGTTGGAGATAGTCTAGGTGGTTAGAAAGTTCTAGCCAGTTCAGAGATTGTAGGGTAAGGCAGTGGTGAGTAGAGGTTTTGGATTTAGTTGCAAATTTAGAGATCTTATTATAGCAAGTTTCGAGTTTAGAGGTGTTGGAAGAAGACAGGTTAGTTAGAAGAGGGGCTCCATATAGTAAAGAAGGTAGAAGGTAGGTAGTTGCTAAGGTATGCCTAGAGGAGTTGGAGAGAAAGTGGTTATTCCTATAGAGCATACCTAGCTTTTGGTGGGTTTTCTTTATGTTTTGTATGTGGATATCGAATTTAAGGTGTTCGTCTATGGTAATGCCAAGGAGTTTTGCTGAAGGGACCACGTCTATAGCAGTGTTGGTTTGGCTTAGGACTTTGAAAGCATTTTTGTCACAAGAGATAGCCCTGGAGGGAGAGAAAAGAAGTATTTTAGATTTATTAGAGTTGAGGGAGAGATGGTTTTGGTGCATCCAGTTCTCAGTGGAAAAAGCTATTTGGGTTTTAGTCAGTAGTTCAGGAAGGTTAGAGGTGGTGCAGACTAAGGTAGAGTCATCAGCATATTGGATAACTGTTGTGTCAGGGTTGACAGTGTGAAGGTTATTTATGAAGATGTTGAAAGGCATGGGTCCGAGGATGGATCCCTGGGGAGCACCGGTGGGTGTTGGCAAGAAGGAGGAGGTAGAGTTCTTCCATCTGACAGCTTGAGATCTGTCTGATAGGTAACTGGAGAGCCAGGATAGAGTATCAGGGGAGAGATGAAGGTTGGTGAGATGAAAGAGAAGGTGTTTAAGGGATATGGTGTCAAAAGCTTTAGAAAGATCTAGCAGTACTGTGGATACTAGTAGTCCAGAATCTCGGGCTTGATTGACTGTTTCTAAGAAGGATAGTAAAGCAGTAATGGTGCTGTGGCCAGGGTGGAAGCCATGTTGGGTGGGTGTTAGGAGGTGGTTCTGAGTTAAGAAAGGCATAAGTTGGTGGTGGACACATTTTTCTAGAATTTTTGATATTGGCGAGAGTAGGGCAATGGGGCAGAAATTGGAGATATTGGTATTTTTGCCTCCTTTGTGAAGAGGTAGAATGTAGGCTGAACACCAAAGTTTGGGAACATATGACTCTTTTAAGGATCTGTTAATTAGGATGCTGATTGGGAGAGCAATCCCTTCAGAAGCACATTTGAGGAAGGAGGAAGTTATGTTGTCAGGAGCATTAGAGCATGGTTTTAGTTTGGATAAGAGCCTTTTTATAAAAGTGGTTGAAACAGGTTTGAGCTGGAAATTAAGAGGACAGTTATTAGGGTTGTTGGGTGTTGAGGAAAGAGAGTTGGATGGATTATTGTTTGGGAAAGATTTGGTTAGCTTAGCTATGGATTCTGTAAAGAATGTGTTGAAGTGAGAGCATAGTTCTGTGTCAGTTATATTAGGGTCAGGGCAGGGATTGTTCCTGGACCCTGGATGGAGTAGAGAATTAACTGTTTTCCAGAATTGGTTTGAGTTCTTGTTAATGTTGGACTGAAATTTATTTAGTAGGTTTTTTTTTGTCCAAGATGATAAGTTTTTTTACTTGGTTGTGGAGTTGGGTGTATTGGAGTAAGGTAGAAGACATTTTATTTTTCTGATAAAGCTTCCAGGATTTGTCCCTGTGATGCATGATTTGTTTTGTTTCTTTGGACAGCCAAGGAGCAGAATTAGCTTTGACTCGTTTGTTTCTTGGAGGGGCCTGGGAGTTAAGAGTATGAAGGAAGATAGAGTTAAAGTGTTCTACAGCATTGTCAAGGGGAAGAGTATTTAGGATTTGCCAGTTAATTTGTTTAAAAGTGTTTGAGAAAATTGTGGGGTTGAAGTTGCTGAGTTTACGAGTGTGTATGTAATGGTGATGATATTGGGTGGAGTTAGCTGAGCGATGAATGAAAGCAGGGAGATGGTCACTAAAAGTATTTGGGATAGTGCTAGAGAGAATTATTTTGTTTAGATGGGAGACTAGGATCCAGGCAATGATGAATCCTGGAGGGTGGTTTTTGTTAGGAAGAGTGGTTGAGTGGATTACTTGGGTGAAGTTGTAGAGGTTAATGAATAGGGAGGGGGAAGGCAAGTTGATTTTATTTCAATCAATATTAACATCGCCTAGAATGTAGGTTTCGAATTTTATTTCAGTTGAGGCCCAGTAAAGAATATTTTCAGGGTAGAAATGTTGTCACCTGAGGAGATATATAGGGAGATAATGCAGATATTCTTGTGTTTATTTAATTGTAGGAGACTCACTGTTAGTTCAGAATTTTTGAATTGTGGAATTGGGATTTGTAGAGGGATTAAGGAAAGAAGGTTAGAGTAGATTAGCACAGAGCCTCCACCTTTTTTATGTAATCGGTCACTTCTGTGGATTTGGAAACCAGGAGGTAAGATTTCAGAGTCAGCAATATGGGGTTTTAGCCAGGTTTCAGAGATGGCTAAGATGTCAGGTTGGTTGTGACAAATCCAAGCTTGTACTTGGTGTATTTTGTTATTAAGGCTCTGGGAAATTATAGTGAAGAACTTAAGGGTGTTAAGAGAGGAAGCAGAAGAAGAAGTGGGAGGGGGAAAGGGTTGTGTGCAGAGGGAGAAGTAGGGGGTGGGGGGAAGGAGTTGTTAGTAGTGAGGCAAGGGCCAGGGTTGGGATGGATATCTCCAGATAAGGCTAGGTCATTACAGGGAATAACTTTTAGCCTTTTGGGTTTGTGTAGTAGGAAGCTGTTTGGGGCTAGCAGTAGTTTATGAGTGAAATATTTTGTTGTGGTGGAGAAGTGTTTGGGATGGAATAGGTACAGTAGGTTAGGTGGAATAAGAGTTGAAGATATGTTGTAGAAGTGGGTGGATAGAAATGGTTGCATGTGAGTGCAAGGGATAGTTTGAGTAGAAGGTAGGCATAGTGGTGTTTTGGAAGAGTAAGAAGTAACATAATAAAGAGGAATTAGTAGTACAAGAAGGGAGCAAGGGACATGGATAGTATAAAGGATTTGGGAGGGCATGGTTAGAATGGGGGTATTGAAGGGAGAAATGTAGTGGAAGTGAACAGGCTAATTGGGAAGGAGAGCTAAGGAAGTAGATGGGGTTATAATTATTTACAGGGGGAGAGAGAGAGAGAGAGAGAGAGAGAGAGAGAGAGACTAAGTGTAGGGAGGAGTGAAGTATAGTGGAGTGGGAGGAGTAAGAGAGGGAGGGGTAATATGGAGAGGACTATGATTAGTTAATTGGTATAGGTGGGAGGGGAATGTGCAGAATAAATGCAGAGGTGCAGGGGGTGGGTGAAATTTGGGGGTAGGGTAGGGGAGCGGAGTGAGCCCGCAGGGCAAACAGAGCGGGAAGAGCCAAAGGAAGGAGAATGAGAGGAAAACAATCAGTAGAGTGTGAGAGCCAGAAGGTAAGTTTGCAGTGATGTGTAGTAAGTTAAAAGACTGACAGAGAAGTAGAGTTGTAGGTAGATATATAGAAGGATGACAGTAGAAGAAGGTAAGAGGCTTTATGAGGGATAGAGATGGGGTGTTTGTAAAGTGAAAATGTGAATAGGTAATCCTGGGAGAATAGTGAAGGAGAGAGCAGTAGAAGAGATGTCTAGGAACTATGTAGGTGAGATAAGGTAGAGAGTGGGAAAAGTAGTATAGACAGCAAGATGGTAGAGGAGCGTCACCTAGTATGCAGTCAGTTTGAAGCAACAAAGTCAACTGTAGGAGAATATCAAGTTAGGGGAAGAAAGGAGCTATCGAAGTCAGAATAGGGGTATAAATATAATAGGGAGAGTAGAGTTATTAAGAGATAAGAAAAGGGGAAGTTTTGGCTGCTGGCTAACCTGGCAGGGAAGCGTGCTGCGACCTACTAGAAATTATGTACAACCTTTAAATATTACAAAAAGGTTAAAGCAGTACACATACCTTCACTGAAAATTCCTTGCTGGGAGCAGATGGGATTTTAGTTTTGATTTAAAATTTCCTTGTTTGTGGGTTCTTAGCATGGACTTCCATCAGGGTACATTCAGGAAGTTAGAGCAGGAATAGTCAGGAATACAAGCTGGAACATGCAAAGAGAGAGAAAAATATAATGAAGCAGGCAGTACAAGAGTCAAGAGTTTACAAGCAGACAGTTTTTACATATACAGTTAGATTTGCAAATTGAAATGGATATAGCAGCACAGAAGAAATTAAGTTTAAACTCTATCAAATGCCATAATATCACAAAACAAAGCACAGGTAGGTAAAATTGTGATTAATAAGTTCCTAATGCACAGTGTTAATTGGAATGAGCAGTCAAAAGCTAATTAGCTGACTAAAGTTTAGCAAATTGAGACATGTTGCATTAAAATGACTCTTGGCTAGTGACTATGATAATATTCAAACAAAAGAGTAGGTGCTCCACATGTCTAATGCTATTATGGTTTGAGTATTTGTAGCAAACAGAGCACGCATTCAGATTAAGCGATTGAGACAGATACTAAGTTATAATCCTAGTAATAAGAAAGTACATTGGGATTCAGGCAAAGCAGCAGTTTAAAAGACCACTAGCACAGTTCCAGTTAAATGACTAACATAAGCCCCAAAACGGTTGATTTAAGAATCCTCGTGCAAACGCTGTGTTAGTAGAGCAATTGCATAACATTAGGATTCAGATAGAGAAGTTACAGTTTAAATACAACTAGCACAGTTTCAGTTAAGCAACTAACACAAGCCCCACATAGGATTTAGGTAGAGATGTTACAGTTTAAAAACAGCTAGCCCAGTTTCAGTTAAGTGACTAAAACAAGCCCTGCATAGCATGTCATTAAATAATGACAAAAATTTGAGTTTAAGACTACACATCCTTCAGAAAATTCATGCTAATTGTGAAGATAGGTGGAGGCTGCCAGACTAGCCAGATATAATTTTGAAGATAATTCTGTCATTTGTAAATATTAATATAAACCACAAGCTTGTTCTCCTAAATGAGAAAAAAATGGTGTTAAATGTAGAACTGAAAAAATGTAACAATGGTGCACTGTGCTGTAACAAAGCTGACAAGTCAATTCTTTGATGTCAAAACTCAGAGCCGATATGTCTGGATTAAGGAATTCTGCCTATTGTTTTGAGGCCAGGATTAATGGTTAGAATTTGCATGCATAATTTCTTTTATTGGTCTGGTTCCTGACCAGCTGCAAGATCAAAGGGGCTATTAACCTTTGAGAGACTGTTAGCCTGGGAACCAGAAAGAAATGATGTAATCTGAAATGAATAAGTGGTACTGTGGTATAAATTAAGGACAGAAAGAATGAGAGCATTAGAGGATTTGTCTTGAGAACATCCAACATCACCAGCACTGCCTGTATCTATATGTAAGTAGGATCTTAGACTTTAGTGTTTCTCTTAGAAATAGCTAGGAAGTAAGGAGATTAGACTAAGTGTTTTTCTATGTTGATGTCAGAAACTTTCCACTGTTTTATTTTAAGTATTTCTCTGTGATCTTTGAACTCTTGACTAGCACTGTGTAGTAAGAAGTATTGTCTTGTGTTTTTATTATTTATTATTAAATAGTTTTAAACCATTCAATTGTGGCTGTTTTATGTAGAGATAATTTAAGCTCTAAAAGTACATTGCATGTATATAGTGATACTGTACCAAGTCACTCCAATAACCTGCACTGTTCAGTCACACTTACCATTTGGATAATAATATTGCACAGTAATAATTGGACACTCTTTGTTAAGGGCCTTTTTAGTAGCTGATATTAGTGGGTGGTTCATAGGGGCATTGTACTCAATCATTGGTCTGATGAGTGATGAGTATAGGGAGACTATGACTCCCTCCCTGATCTAGAATCCTTCATGATAAGGTGGTGGGCAGTCCAAATGTAGAAGCCAACTTAACTACTTTAGCTTAAGCATAAGTGTGAATGACAGACTGCTGATGTCCCTGGGTCCCTGTTCTGTCCTCAGTGGATTCTCACCCATTTATTTGGTAGGTCATCTGCAAACTTTGTCAGCCATAACCCTCCTGTGTTTGCTTCACTTTTGGAAAAGAGTAGAAGACAAACAAGGTGGGCCCCAGGATGCCCCTGCACACAACTAATGGTGACACAGGAGTCTGACATGACTGGCGCCCCAGCAACTCTGTGGGTTGTTCTGTCACACTCAGCCAGTTTGCAAACATCTTATGATGTATGGGGTTAACATTTAAGCTGATGAGTTTTCAATGACACCTGAGTGGGGTATATCATCAATGGCTTTGGTGACTGTTTCAAAAGTCAACAAAGTTTAGAAGGGAAGATCTGCCTTGACAAAGCCAAAAATGGATCCAAAGAAGTCTGCAAATTCTATCCACTGAACCTGTCAGCCAGTATGTTGGCAATGTCTGTAGGATCAGTAATCTTCACATCATTTTGAACTAGTTCTGAGCATATCTGTGAGTTTCAGGTTTCTTCGAGTCTTTAGCTATTTTTTTCTCAAAATTTGCTTTGGATGATTTTTGAGAGAGCCTTAGTTTTACTTATATATAGTGAAGGGTGTCTTACCTTTTAAGGATTTTGCTCTGTTCTTGCTTGTTTGTCGTCCTTTGTTGTAGAGTTTGTTTATGGCTGGGGTCCACCAGGAGCTTGGCTTTAATTTTCTAAAGAGTCTTTGTTTTTGCTTGGATGCATCAGTCCAGCAGTCCTGCAGGTGCTAGTGTAGCATTTGGTGATGAGGTGGCCCTGTAACATGCTACAATTGTAGAGCAGTCTTGCTTATGGTTAATTGCTGGATGGTCTCCATGGTCTCCGTGCGTTGCCACCAGTCGAATATGGATACCCCCCTTTTTCTTGGTATTGTCAGTTTTGGGGAGCCTTGCCTAAAAAGGCACTATGGGGGGGCAGAGCCTTTTGCCAATATATCCGGAGGGACAGGGTGACAGCAAGAGTGGTGGCAGCTGGTACTACCATATAGTCTGGGCAGAAAGGGGACGGCTGGAGAATCTGTGCCAACCTTCCCCAGGAGTGTATGTGAGGTTGTATATAACTCTTATCTTAAAGTGTGTGTGTGTCTGTGTGTGTGTGTGTGTGTGTGTGTGTGTGTGTGTGTGTGTGTGTGTGTGTGTGTGTGTGTGTATGTGTGTGTCAGCTACTTGGGCAAGGGCACAAAGCACTGGTTGGACAGAGAGGGTACTGGAGGTTTTAGCTTACCCACTAGGCAGAGATCTGGACCCTATAGCTGTGCCAGTGGTGAGTCTTATTGGGGACCTAGAGAGAAAGGGAGAAACCAGCCCCAGACTGACTGTGATCTGTGTGTGCTCTTAAGGGAAATTGTACTTTACTGTGGGTGTATTTATTATCATTTCCCTATATGGATGCCTCTCACTGGAGTTAGTGGTGAGGATTGAGGGTCTTTGATTGCTGGGCCAGTGCATGTGCATCACATATTAATTGTTTGGCAGTGGTGGGATATCCACAACACATATTAATTGGTTGGCAAATACTAACTGGCTTGTAATGGGTAGAGTAAATTCCTGTAGCTTGTGTATAGTGATCACTGAAGGTGTTTTGTACTCTAAATCAGCCATGAAGTGAATACTCAGAGTTCAGATCACAATTGTTTTTTTTCTTTTGTTAGCTTAGTTAGTCAAGGAGAACAGGCAGCATGTCAGCAGAGGAGTATGGGAAGCTGACAAGGAGGCAGCTGGCTGAGATATGCCAGGCTAGGGGACGGGTGCATGGAAACCTGACTAAGGCAGACATGATTGCAGCTTTGGTCATAGCTGCATCAAAAACAGCAACCATGAGGATGATCAGACTGGCAGTGATGTACCACCCTCAGAGAATGGACAGCTTAACCATTCTGCAGGGGACTTAAAAATCCATCTGGTGCTAAAGAGACTTGAGTTGGAGGCCAGGCATTTGGAAATAGAAGCAGCTAAGAGACTGAGATGTCTGCAGGCTGACGAGAATGAGAAATTGCTATGCCTGGAAGTTGAGGAAAAGGAGAGGCAAAGACAGCATGAGAAGGAGATGCTGACTCTTCACCAGAGTCATGAAGGTAATGGAGAAGGGAGTAACAGGACCCCAGATGCACAAAAGGTCAGTAAATTTCTTCTGGAGTTTAAAGAGGGGGATACTTTTGATGGTTTCATTCATATGTTTGAGAGGGTATTTAAACAGTATGATGTTGATCAAGGACTCTGGGTACAGTTCCTGACCCCCTTACTCTATGGTAAAGCTATAACTGTGTTGTATAAACTTGCTGATTGTAAATATTTTGATTATATTGCTGTTAAAAATCACTTGTTAGAATGTTTTAAGCTAACTTATAGAAAAACGTTTTGTGAGCATAGATGCAAGGCAGATGAAAGTGTGTGTGAATATGTTGCTGAACTGAGCACTTATTTACATAGGTGGGTAAGTGGATGTCAGGTCACCACTTTTGAAAGGCTGGCAGACCTTTTGGTGAGGGAACAAGCCCTTAGCACTTTGTCTGAGGACATGAGGATTTGGTTAACTGATAGACAATGCATTATTTCAGATGAGTTGGGGAAGAAGGGAGATCTATTCCTAGCAAGCAGGGCATCCCTGCACAGGATAGGGACCCCAGTACTGCTCATGGGACTAAAGGAACCCATGGTGGCAGCACAGACTGCCACAACAGAATCTGCCAGTAGCACTGGAAGCCACTAATCCAGGTACATGTCCAGGACCTAGGGTTAAATGTTTTGAATGCAACCAATGTGCCATGTGGCATACAGATGTCCATGGAGGCAAGGAGGGGAACAAAAAGTGAGAGAGCCAGTAAGTGGGAAAGACAAAATGCCAATAGTAGGTTGTCTTGAGACAACAGGTGTACCAAACTACCATCCTGCAGATGTCCTGATAGGGAAGGATTTGGATGAGGCAGTACCATGTGTTTATGCAGTTACACACAGTCAGGCTAGGAGACAAGCATGTGGATCTGGTAGCCTGGGAGAGTCCCAGACAGACTGCATACTTGCAGCCAGGACTGGTGAAGCAGTTACTTCAAGGAGGGAGCTACTCTGTAGCAATGAGACTGAGGGTGAGCCACAGCTGCTTGTGGGTACTGATGTTCCCTTGGACAGAGTGACTGAAAGGGTACAGGTGAGTAGTAGTACCCAGGCTGACAGTAAGGCACCACTGTCAAAGGATGCTAGACGTTCTTTGAAAGGGGAGCTGGGAAGGGTTACAAAGAGAGAGTTGAGACAGGCTCAGCTCTCAGACCCTACATTGCAAGGCCTGAGGCAGGTAGCTAGTGAGCCACCTGATTCTGAAGGGAAGGGGGATTAAGTATACTGGTACAAAGGGATACTGTATAGTGAGTGGACCCCTGAGGGAAGGCTAGAAGGTGAGAGGGTACAGCAGTTGGTAGTGCCTAGAGCCTACCATCTGCTGCTTCTAGCCATAGCCCATGGTATTCCCTTTGCAGGTCATATGGGCATAAAATGTACAAAGAGACATATTATGCAGAACTTCTATTGGCCTGGAATTTCCAGAGATGCAACAGGGTACTGCAGGACTTGTGAGCAGCACCAAAAGGTAGGCAAGGAAAGAGACAAGGTGAGAGCTCCTTTGATGCCTTTGCCTGTGATTGAGGAGCCATTTCAGAGGGTAGCTATGGATATTGTGGGGCCTCTGAGTACCCCAAGTTCCACAGGGAAATAGTATATCCTAGTGGTAGTGGATTATGCTACATGATATCCTGAGGCAGTGAGCCTGTCCTCTATTGAGGCAGAAAAGGTGGCAAATGCTTTGTTAGTGATTTTCAGCAGGGTAGGTTTCCCAAAAGAAATACTGACTGACAGAGGTGCCAATTTCATGTCAGACCTGCTGGCTTGTCTGTGGAAGTACTGTGGGGTGAAGCACATGAAGACCACCCCCTACCATCCCCAAACTAATGGTCTGGTAGAGAGGTAAAACTCTACAATCAAGTCCATGCTACGGGCATTTGCAGACCAGTTTAAGAGGGAGTGGGACAAATATTTGCCCCAATCTGTTGTTTGCTTACAAAGAGGTTCTCCAAGAATCCACAGGTTTTTCACCCTTTGAGTTGCTGTATAGGCATAGGGTGAGGGGGCCTCTAGATTTAATTCGAGATGAGTGGGAAGGTGAGTATGAATCTCACAAGGAGTCTATTGTGGAATATGTCCTAAACCTCAGGACAAGGCTCAGGGAACTCATGGGCTTGGCTCAGGAGAACCTGGCAGAAGCCCAACAACAGGAAAAGGTGTGGTATGACAGGAATGCTCAAGCTATTGAATATGCTGTGGGGCAGCAAGTAATGGTTCTCATTCCTGTCAGACACAACAAGCTCCAAGCAGCTTGGGAGGGACCCTAAAAGGTGGTAAGAAAGGTAAGTGATATTAACTACCTGGTAGAACTTCTAGGCAGGGGGCAGGGGCACAAAGTGGATCATGTTAACATGATGTAAACTATGATAGGGAGGCCCTTGTGCCGAACATTTGGAATGGATTGCAGGAGGAGTCTGAGGGAGATCTGGTGACAGATCTCCTCAGTGAGGCTTGGACTGACACCTCAGTGGAAGGGGTAGCAATGTCCCAGGAGCTATCTCCTACCCAGGTTCAAGGAATATGAGCAGTATTACAGGAGTTTGGGGACATGTTCACTGGGAAACCAGGGTGCACCCACCTGATGCAGCACCAGGTGGATACAGGACCCCAAATGCCTATTAGGCAGGCCCCTTATAGGGTGCCTGAGAGAGTCAAACAGACTCTGAATCAGGAAATACAGGAGATGTTGGAACTAGGGGTGATGCGAGAGTCCAACAGTCCCTGGGCATCCCTAGTGGTGCTGGTGCCAAAGAAGGATGACAGCATCAAGTTCTGTGTGGACTACAGGAAATTAAGTAGTCACATAGAGTCAGATGCTTACCCTATGCCTAGGACAGATGATGTGTAGCGCTAAAGAAAAGTCAGCCTTTGTGACTCCTTTTGGCTTGTATGGGTTCACAAAGACGCCCTTTGGGATGAAAAATGCCCCAACAACTTTCCAGAGGCTGGTAGATCATATGCTAGCAGGAGCAGGAGCATTTGCCCTTGCTTACCTAGATGATATTGCCATCTACAACCATTCCTTGCAAGAGCACCTTGAACATGTCAGGGAAGTGCTGAGCAGACTACAGAGGGCTCGGTTGACCATTAAGCTGAGCAAATGTCAGGTGGGTATGGCAGAGGTCTCCTACCTGGGACATAGAGTGGGGGTGATAACATCAGGCCAGAACTTGCCAAAGTAGAAGACATTCAGGCATGCCCTGCAACTGTTACCAAAAAGCAGATGAGGTCATTAATAGGGACAGCAGGATAATAGAGAAAGTTCATCCCCAGTTATAGTACCATAGCTGCTCCACTCACAGACCTGACATGGTTACACAGAGCCAGCCAGCAAAATTCAAAGTTGCTAAGATGGAGCCTAGGATTGCAAGCATATGATATGTCAGTGCAGCACCGCAGTGGGATTAGCAATGCCAATGCAGATGGGCTCTCAAGACAGGAAATGGGGCAAGGTATACTCAGATAGACCTAACCCTCTCAAGCAACATGTCTTAAGGGTCACTTGAAAAAGTAGCTTGAGTTCCCGGGGGGGGGGGGATGTGTAAAGAAAGGTGAAGACTCTTAGCCTAGCCAGATAGAATTTTGGAGATAATTCTGTCATTTATATATATTAATATAAGTCACGGGCTTGTTCTCTTAAATGGGAAAAAATAGTGTTAGATGTGGAACTGCAAAAATGCAACAACAGTGCACTCTGCTGTAACAATGTTGACAAGTCAATTCTTAGATGTCAAAACTCAGAGCTGATATGTCTGGATGAAGGAATTCCGCCTATTGTTTTCAGGCTAGAGTTAATAGCTAGAATTTGCATGTATAATTTCTTTTATTGCTCTGGTTCCTAACCAGCTGCAAGATCAAATGGGCTATTAACCTCTGAGAGTCTGTTAGCTTGGGAACCAGAAAGAAATGATGTTATCTGAAATGAATCAGCGGTACTGTGTTATCAATTTAAGGACAGAATGAATGAGAGCATTATAGCCTTTGTCTTGAGAACATCCAACATCCCCAGCACTGCCTGTATCTATATGTAAGTATATCTTAGACTTTAGTGTTTCTCTTAGACATAGCTAGGAAGTAGGAAGATTAGACTAAGTGTTTTTCTGTGTTGATGTCAGAACTTTTCTGCTGTATTATTTTAAGTATTTCTTTGTGATATCTGAACTCTTGACTAGCACTGTGTAGTAAGAAGTATTTTCTTGTGTTTATATTATTTATTATTAAATATTTTTAAACATTTCAACTGTGGCTGTTTTGAGTAGAGATAATTTAAGCAATACGAGTACATTGCACGCATATAGTGATACTGTACCAAGTCACTCCAATAAGCTTAGCTGTTCAGTCACACTTACCATTTGGATAATAATATTGTACAGTAATAACTGGAAACCCTTTGTTAAGGGCCTTTTTAGTAGTTGATATTAATGGGTGGTGGCAGCTTATAGTCTGGGCAGAAAGGGGGCACAGCTGGAGAGTCTGTGCCAGCCTTCCCCAGGAGTGTCTGTGTGGTTGTATATAACTCTCAAAGTGTGTATGTATGTGTCAGCTACTTGGGTAGGGACACAAAGCACTGGTTGGACAGAGAGGGTGCTGGAGGTTTTACCTTGCCCACTAGGCTGAGCTCTGGACCCTATAGCTGTTCCAGTGGGTAGTGTTACTGGGTACCTGGAGAGAAAAGAAGAAACCAGCCCCAGACTGGCTGTGATCTCTGTGTGCTGTTAAGGGAAATTCTACTTTACTGTGTGCGTATTTATTATCCTTTCCTATATGGATGCCCCTCACCTGTGTTAATGGTGAGGATTGAGGCTCCTTGATTGCTGAGCCAGTGCACGGGTGTCACACTAATGCAAAAAGCAAAAAAAAATATCATTCTATTAACTTTCTAAGTTTATAAGAGCAATATTTAAAATCTGTCCCTATTTGTCCCCCCATCATTTTAGTCTTTGTCCAGATTTTTTTCTCTTAGAGGTTGAGAGGTATGTGTTCACTTCAATCACCCCCTTGACACTTTCATCACTTTGCACCCTTCTCTTGTCTTATTACTCTTGTGCTCCTACACACTTGAGACTTCTTGGAACCTTTTTTTTTCCTGGAAGCTGGACTCTTGGAGCAATGCATGTTTATCCAGTCAGGCTATCCCAGTCAACAAAACTGTTCATGCATACCCAACAGTTATAGCTCACACATGTTGTACCATGCTACTAAATGGCAGGGGCTGTTTATCAAGTTTAGGAAAGGATGTTTTCATGTTTAGTAAGAAGTAGTAGCACAACATTGCGAGTCCACAGATAGGATTTATTAATACAAAAATACACAAATAGTTAAGCGCTTTCATCAAACAGTATGACTTCATCAGAACAGTTAAAATATAAACTTTCAGGCTTAAATACCCCACAGTTTGAATTCATTGGTCTAGAAATTAGCAAATCGTATTTCAAACATGCCAAATCTTATGAATAATGAAACAAATAATTAAATAAGTCCAACATTAAACATGTGTGCCATTACAATATACATATAAAAGTAGCACATTTTTATATATATATATTTTTATATTTTATATAAAAATTATAATGCAAAAGTGCAGAAATATAAACTAACATTTAAAAAAAAAGACTTTCTTACATGTTAAAAATTACTTCACTGACTGAACAGCCAGTGTGTTATACTGAATCTGCCTTCTCTTTCAGAACAGGCATAATTGAAAGATGTTCATTAATGCCCTATTTTTTCGCAAAGTAAAAAGGATTTGGACAATAAAAGAGATTCTAACAGCATTATTCCTCTTTTTCCGTTTTCCCCTGACAGTTCCAAAAGGGGAAATGACTTGGGCAACAATTCTGGTACAGATAATGAACATGTTGAGCATTGCCGCTTTAAGACAATGCGTGATGTCATCACATCGGCGCAAATACATGATGGAGGTGAGAGAAGCATTTCTTCACCCAATGCTGGTCATATTATTCATTTGGGAGGTGAACAAGACATTTTCCCACCTAAACGACATTTTAGAAGCAACTGTGCTGTGCAGTTTGAAGCAGAGATTGAGTCGGCATTTGTGGAAACTAGCAGGCAAACCGGAAAACGCCAGGAGCGTGCAACTTTCAATTCTAAACCAGGTACTGTTTCTAAGTCAGTGGCTGATAAGATTAACACTATTCAAGGCTCTAATGGCCATTGTCAACCTCCGCTATGCAGAGGTGGGGAAGACAAAGAACTCTATTGTACAAACTGTTCATGTAATTATAAAAATAAAACCTTTCCAAGTCGATTGGGAAATAAGCAACATGAACTGGGTGAGGAAAGATGTTATGTTAATAGTGGTTCTAAAGGAAACAATAATGCTGGTAATGAAAATTCAACTAGTAATAACAAAACTGACAGGTATGGAAAGTTAATACAAAGACATTTTTCTTTTCAGGAAACTGGTAGTAGATTGTATAATTTGAATTCTGATTCTAGAAATTTTAAGCATGTTGAATACACGTCTTTAAGGGAAATTATTTATGCTTTTGAAAAGAAGCTGTTCAAATTTAAACTGTGTGAAATGGAAATATGCTATTTAAATGAATGTATTAAGCAAGAGTTAGTACCACAGGGACTAAGGGTTTTCAATTTTCCTTATGGAATTTATTATGACAATGTGACTGTAAAGAGTTTCTCTGAAATGTTTGATAAGTGGGGTTTGGAATTGTTGGTCAAAACTGTTGCTGTTTATGAATCCATGATTATTGGATTAAGGGAAGAAGTGAATATGTTGAATGAAAATATTAACACTGATTTACTGTTTTCCCATTATGAAAGCTTGTATTACAAGATTATCAGTAGGGTGGACCAAAAATGTGACAATATATTCAAGAAAAAAGTTAAAAAAATGGAAAGGGATAACAAACAATATAAGCAAGGCAGAGTTTATCCAACTGATAAACTGTTTTTTTATATGCAGCAGCAGGAGAAACACAGTCCTGGAGGGATAGACAATAGACTTAGAGCTAGCCTCAATATTGAGGTTGACATGGATGATATTCACCATGGTGGCGATGATCTTGAGTGTTTGGATGACATTCAGGATTTTCCCATACCTCGACGCTCGGAAAGAATAGCCAAACGCAGATAAGGGACAAACAAGACTTACAGCAGGGTTGTGAAGCAGAATCAGGCTTACAACCAATGGTAGATAGTATAGAACAGATTCAGAGTATTGAAAATATTAAGTACAGTTTGGATGGTTTCAATATATATAACCATTCCAATTTTCCTATTACCAAGGATTTATTTTCATTATTCTCGAAGGGATTTAAGTTTGTACCAACCCATGTGCCGGATATAGCTTCAGTTATGATTGACTTGCAGTTGTACCTTAGGAAACTAAATTTGAATCTCATACTGTCAGATAAAACAAACAAGGGTGAATCCAACAAGGTATTAAAGAAAAGTAGCATGTTTAACCCCCCATTGCATCCACTTATAGTGACATATGAGAAATTAGTCAGGGAAGATTTATATAAAACCTGGGGTGAAAAAAGGAAAGTTTTTAATAACTTGAACACTCAAGAAAAAAATATCCTTGACAGTATTAGAAATAATAGGGATATAAGAATTATGACCCCAGACAAAGGGGGTGGGGTGGTTGTTTATGGTGTAGAAGAATACAACAATGATATGCAGACTATTCTATTCCAGGAGGATAGATATTCCTTATGCTCTAAAAATGAAATCAATATTTCTTACCGGAGATTGGATAGTTTCCTATATGAATACCTGATAGATCAGAGGATTTCGAGGGAAGAATACAACTTTTTATTAAATAAATTTCCTAGGATACCAACCATCTTTGGGATACCAAAGGTCCACAAAGATTTTAGGAAACCACCATTCAGACCCATAGTTGCAGCCGCAGTATCCAAGACGCATAACCTAGCGGTTTATGTGGATGTGAAACTGAAATATATTGTCAGCAAATTTTCGCACTTGTTAAAGGATTCCTGGGACTTCTTGGGTCAGCTTAAGCAAGATATTTGGATACCTGATTGTTGGAGTTGCTATGGGTACTGCATGTGCCCCTTTGTATGCTAATTTGGTGCTTCCAGGGTGGGAACAAAAATACATTTTTCAACCTGACATGGAATTCTCATCTTGCATTGCATACTATGGTAGATTTTTGGATGATATTTTTACTGTGTGGAAAGGGGATGTGGTGGGAATCCCTAAGTTCTTGGAATATATAAACCAGACTACTAGGTATTTAAAATTTACTTTCAATACCACCAGCAGGAAATTAATTTCCTTGATGTGCAGATTTTTAAAAAACAAAATAGGTTCCACTCCAAAATCTACAGGAAAAATACATTTTGCAATGCATATTTGCATTATACCAGTCACCACCCTATCCACCAGAAAAGAAGTATTGTAAAGGGGCAGGCAGTGAGGATAGCCAGAATGACCACTACAAAAGAAGATGTGATACTGGAATTTCAGAATTTAAGGAAGATGTTTTTAGAGAGAGGCTACCCGGGGTACTTCATTGATTCAATACTCCAGGAGGTTGGTGACAAATGGGGTATCGTGTACAAACCATTACTGGGTAGCATCAATCATAAACCAGTTTATACTGTAGATTTTGGTAATACCATGGTTGGCACCAATTTTCAACAGGCATGTGTAGTGCAGTTTAGTCCCCTTTATTCTCAAGTTAAAACAACTTTGTCAAAGAATTGGAATATTTTTAGAACTAATCAGGAAATAATCTGGGTTCTTGGTGATAAACCTATTTTCTCCACCAAAGTAGGTAGTAACATAAAATCTTTGGTGGAGGTTTCCAGAAACTCCAATGAAAAACAAAGAAACTCATATGGTAGTAAGTCTTGTGGTAGATGTCATTATTGTTCCTATATAATGCTTGAACGTGACATCATTATTAATAATCTCAACAAGCGTCATATTTATTTGAAAAATGGGAACTGTTGTTCCAGTAAACTGGTATGTCTTGCTAAATGTACTTCCTGTTCTTCATTCTACGTGGGAAAGACGGAAAGGATGTTGAAGAACAGGATATATGAGCATTTATATGATATCAAATCTGGAAAAAATACTAATGCATTATACAAACATAGTGGTTTGTGTAGAAATTTTAGTGGTTTTAAGTTTGGTATTTTGGATTTTGTTACAGTGGATGTGAGGGGGGGTGATTGGCAAAATAGGTTGCACAAGTAGGAATTGATGTGGCAACTTCGACTAGCTGCTGACCAACCCCCGGGCATTAATGAACATATTTCAATTATGCCTGTTTTGAAAGAGAAGGCAGATTCAGTATAACACACTGGCTGTTCAGTCAGTGAAGTAATTTTTAACATGTAAGAAAGTCTTTTTTTTTAAATGTTAGTTTATATTTCTGCACTTTTGCATTATAATTTTTATATAAAAATATAAATATATATATATATATATATATATATATATATATATATATATAAAAATGTGCTACTTTTATATGTATATTGTAATGGCACACGTTTAATGTTGGACTTATTTAATTATTTGTTTCATTATTCATGAGATTTGGCATGTTTGAAATACGATTTGCTAATTTCTAGACCAATGAATTCAAACTGTGGGGTATTTAAGCCTGAAAGTTTATATTTTAACTGTTCTGATGAAGTCATACTGTTTGATGAAAGTGCTTAACTATTTGTGTGTTTTTGTATTAATAAATCCTATCTGTGGACTCGCAACGTTGTGCTACTACTTCTTACTGGTTATACTTCAGCACTTCAACACCATCTGGTTGGACTATGTTTTCATGTTTAGCTAAGCTTTGCTGAAAGGTGGGAGGGGCTTGCTGTCAGCTCACTGCAGCTGACCAGAGAATCTCGGAGATCGCACATTTGCACAATGCACTATAGTGGGGGTATCGGGAAATAGGAAGTTTAGCCTTTGTTTCTTAATATACCGCAGTAGTGGTGCTGCGGTAGCATTGTCACCTCACAGCAAGACGTCACGTTCGACTCTCAGCTAGAGGGTCTTCTGTGTGGAGGCATGCGTGAATGGGCGTGCCTTCGTTGAAGGTTTGCATCAGGGCTGGTAACTCGGCATGTAAAAATCCACTACCAAACATTAGCAGACCGGAGTTCTGCTGTGGCGACCCCTAACTGGGACAAGCTGAAAGACACACACACACACACACACACACACACACACACACACACACACACACACACACACACACACACACACACACCCTTTGTTTCTTAATCTAACCTTCCTCACTGTTAATCTTCACCATTCAGAATTTTAAGCCGTAAAGCCTGTATACTTCAAACATTAAGGTATAATTATTATTATTAATTGTAGGTATGTATGCATTTATTAACAGAGCAGCAGGGCAGATACTACAGTAGTATAATGTGCTGTTGGAAAACTAAACGCAAAAACTTTCCTACACTTCTTTTAGGATTGCCTTACACATGCTTGAGGTGATTTTTGTACAGATGTGTGTTTTATCTAGGCAGGCCAACGTGAGATTAATAAAAAATTGGGAGCAGCTAATCGTCTTCTTTGCATTTTTATATTTTAGTTCTTCTGCAGCAGGGCATATTTTCTAAGACTAGTATTATCTGACATGACAAGTAAAATAAATACATAGCACAGTGTAGTGGTCACACATCAGTGTTATTGACATGTTCTTTCTTGCTTCTGCAACAAGCAAATAATTACACACACTACAACAAGCTCAGCTCAGCTCAGCTGAAATTTAGCAATATTATATGAGTTTTCTGTAGACTTTTTTATCTCTGTTTCACAAAGTTTTGGGAATGTGGTTAGTTTTATTAAGTCAGAACACATTCTCTTTAATAGTACAAAGTATATTACACTGCTGCACAACAAGTTAATTTTTTGTCAACTAAAGACAGAAATGGGTGGTGGAATAATAAACACGGTAGCAGTTTGTTCTGAAACCAACCAATATTTGCTTACTGTCGACTTCTACTTTGAGAAGTGGACATTTTAAACAAAGGTCCACTTAATCCGTAGTTATGTTGATGCTGATTTGACAATGTGCATATAATATTTGAAGAGACGATGAGCTAAAATATATAGCCCAAGGAGTTTTTCCCCTTCTACACATAACCATCCAGTAAACTAATTTCATGCAAGACTAAGTTAGCAATATGAGTCTTTACAGGTAGTATCTTTAGACTGCTGAAATTAATAAACATCATCAAACAGTGTTTGTAGTGTGATCTCGGTTGGAGTAGAGTAAGTATATGTACTAATGGTTTGTGACTGTGATTGTGACTGGTTGCGGGACTGCGGGTCCATTTGTATATGTAAGTT
This sequence comes from Protopterus annectens, assembly GCF_019279795.1. Lineage (NCBI taxonomy): Eukaryota > Metazoa > Chordata > Ceratodontiformes > Protopteridae > Protopterus > Protopterus annectens. Next base: position 917,798,872 of record NC_056729.1, read on the forward strand.
GCTGCTGCCTGGATCTGCAAAAGCCCCTCCCCCCTTGCTCTATGGTTCCGGTGCACATGGTTTGAGCTTAGAGGGGTGCTGTCTTTATCATCATTAGCAGGGGCTACTTCTTTGCTAAAGGGGATAATGAGGCACTTTTTTGCATTAAGTTTTAGTCCATGAGTTTGGCACCAATCATTGGTCTTTGTCAGTCCTTTCTGTAATATATTAACATCATTGGGGGAATCTATGATTCTGCCCAGTTTACAGTTATCTGCAAACTTGGAAAGTCACAGACCATCTACCTTTACCTGGAGTTCAGAGGAATAGATTCCAAACAGTAGAGAGCCCAGCAGAGATCCTTGTAGTACCCCACTGGTAACTGGTCTACTGGTGGAGGTGGACTCCCCAACTTTAACAGTGTGTGTGTTCTGTCAGTGAACCAGTATGCTACCCATCTAGTAATGGATGGGTTAATCCCCAGCTGAGAGAGTTTCTCTATGATACCTGAATGGGGATTGTGTCCAAGGCCTTATCTAAATCAAGATAGGTGGTATGTACTGTTTTGCCATCATTCAGGGCATTGGGGACATTCTCAAAGAAGTCCACTAGGTTTAATAAGCAAGATCTACCCTTAACAAAACCAAATTGGGTTGGGTCAAGGGTTTGAAGGTCACCTATGTTGTTGCGGGTAAGGTCCATGATGATTCTTTCCATGGCCTTGCAGATAAGGTTGGTTAGGCTTATAAGCTGATAGTTTCCAGGGTCATTTGATGTACTGACTTTGTGTAAGGGGATTACTGTTGCTGTTCTCCACTCTGTCAGGACAAAGCCAGTTCTCAGGCTATGGTTAAATGGAGTGACGAGTGGTTCTGCTAGGTCTTGTTTTAGATTGTTTAGTGAGCAGCTAATAGAGGCCATGTTTTTGGACTTGGAGAGGGTTTGTATGACCTGTTCTTTGGAGATACTCTTTAGAGGACTGGTGTCAGGAATGCTTCAGGGTATGTCTAGTGGGGACAGGGGGGTGAAGTTATTTCCAAATCTGTCAGCTAGCAGGTTGACAATTTCCTAAAGTTCACTGTGAGTGGTCCCGTTCACTATAAGTTCGGCACACAGCTTGGCTTTCCCTTTTAGGTTTCGGATGTAGATAAAGAATGCCTTATGATTGTCTTTAGCTAGGGATGCTAATTTAGACTCATAGCTAGCCTTAGAGGACTTAAAAAAATATCTGATTTGCTTGTTCGAGCTGTGGAGGGTATTTCTACTCTGTTGAGTAAGTTCCCCCCTGTTCTTAGATATCAATTTCTTTCTTTTATTGTATAGCTTATTTATACTTACAGTCCACCAGGGTGGCTTGTTTTGTTGGGAAGACCTAGTTTTGTTGCTGTTGGGTACAGCCGATTCAATGCATTTGATTAAGTGGTTGTTTAGGGCATTTGTGTATTCCTCTGCATTGTTGGCTATGTTGGCAGGGGCTTTGAAACTTTTTATACCATCACTTAATAGGCAATTGGAGATATTTTCCATTTTTTTTACTCCTGTGGGGGTGTCAGGTTTGATCATTACTTCAAACAAGACAGTTTTATGGTCTGACCTTACCAGGGAGGGCAACACATAGGGGATAGTGCAGTGACCACCCCCCCCGTGTTGGTGAGCACTAGGTCCAGGACATTTAAGCCCCTTGTGGGGGTGTGTGGACCAACTGTTCCAGGGCATTTGCAGGAACCTTGTAATGATCATGTTTGTGTTCATGCAGGGCACCCAGTTGATGAAAGGATAGTTGAAATCTCCCATGATCAAGGAGTTTACCTGTATACTCAGTGAACCTAGCAAGTCAAGGTAGGTGGTGTGCTTCTCCTGGTTCATTGTATGGGACCTGTAGCTAGCAATGTTATTGTGGGGTATTTTACTTATAGTTAATTAGTTAATTGAACTTGGAGTATCTCAAGAGTCGTACTGTTTCACCAGTCTCGAAGTGTATTTGGATTTAATGAAGATGGATACACCTTCACCTCTGGTTCTTTCATGCTCATTTTATGGTCTGAATGTGTGAAAGGCATCATAGCCTTGTATGGCTGGGGTGCTCTCAGTGGCCTTGAACCAAGTTTCAGTCACTGCACACATGTCAGCATCTTCCAAAGTGAGGAGTGCTTCCAGGGAGTGCAGTTTACTGTTTAAGCTCCTAACATTAGGTAGCATGACCTTGAGTTTGTCCTTACTGGATTTCTTTATGTCGGGAGTTTTGTTGTTTGGACATACAAAGCCAATTATTGAAATCAGTCATTTTTTTGTCTGTATTGTGGCATCATCCTTGGTGAAGGTAGAATGCTGCTTAGGGCTGGGGACTTACCTGCCTGGGACACATAATCTGAGTTTGGTTATGTCTCTCTTCATAGGTTACTGACAGGTATGTCTCAAGTCATTCACACTAACATGTATTATGACAGAGTACATGCTACTGAGTGACTTAAGTGTGTGCATGATTTGATGGATCCTGGCACCTGACAGGCAGCTGACCATGACCTCCTTCTTTGGCCTACTGATGGGGACATCTGTGTGTGTCACTACTGAGTTGCCTATGATCAGAACATTAGGTTTTGAGGTGTTCTGCCTTAGGGGATTAATTGTTGAGACATTGATATGTGTGTTGTTATGTGTAGTGGTAGATTCTGTTCCTGTACTAGTATGTGTATGTTGTTTGCACTTGGGAGGTCTCTGGTCCTTTGGTAGGCTCTTAGTGAGTACCTCTGCATATTGGGGTTTATTTGTCTTGACCTTATCTTGTGTGAGAAGGGAGTTATGTGTGTTGACAACCTGTTGTATGTCTTGTATATTGTTATGTAAGAGAACTGATTCTAATTTCCTGGTATAGTTACATATATATCTCACAGGCTGTATTTGTTTGCTTTAGGAGCAAATGGTTGTCAGTATACATGAGGCAATTACTGCATTGCCTGAAGATGCCCATGTCAATCAGGTTGGCTGGAGAAATGGTGGGAAACTATCCATCCATTATGGCAGATATATATTGTAGTAACTAGTGGAGATGGGCTAGATGGACCAATGTTTGCTTGTGAGACTAACAAAGGTGGCTGTTCTGCGGAGGGCTAAGGGTGAAAAACTATGTCATCATGGAGGACTAAGAGTGGAAGACTGCATTAAGAACCTTGAACTCTTGCACAATTTGCATCATGGCATGACTGCACTCTTATTTAAACCTTTGAAGTAGACAGTGTCTCACTGACTTTTAACATAGAAGACAAGTCCTTGCCAAACAGCACCTTAACATTTAAGTCCTGGACAGACACCTCCATATTTAAAATAGATATATTTAGTTTCTCCTTGTACTTGGAAAGAAAGTTTGTCAGATTCCAAAACAGATGCTAAGATTTTCTTAAGATGACATAGCTTAATTTAAGGAAGTCACATTTTCATTTCTGCAAAAACGTGGCTCGAATAGACAATTGCCAGATGAACATAGATCTAAAATGCAGAGATGTAGCTAGACAAGTTACCTTAAATATCTGCCTTTTATCCTTAAAATTTAAAATCTTCCTGGTAATGGAACAATGGCAAACATCAGCTTGTAAAATGTCAGTCAAATAGAATGATGGAGCCATTGTGCAGTCACTGAGTTGACTCCTGGGTCATATTTATCTAAATCCTATCTCTGCGGACAGCTGTGCTGAAGTGAAAAATAGCTGTCTGCTTTTGATAATCTTAATTCCTAGTAAAGTATTGCAACTATTTGGTATGTTGAAAAAATTAATGAAGTTAATAATAAGTGTATGTATGCTGCTTTGACAGCCAAGATTAATAGGTTATGTTCTATCAGAGTGATTTCAGTTAAGCAGAAGAACAATTAGGGTGTTCTCTCTGTCATCTCTACTGTTCATCCTGAATATTGAACCTTTGGCTGTGCTGCTGCCCACAGCTCCATTCATTGGTTAATTTGAGATGGAAACACTCAGTATGTTTTTTTGGAGGTGGAAGGAGCCTCATAGAGACACAGGCAGAAAATGCAAACTCTAATCAGGCACTGGCCAGAGATCATGACTGAACCTTGTACCTCATGCACTGGAGTCAAAGACGTTAACCATTATTACATCCAATGTGGTGTAACTAATTAAATACTTGCAGACAAGAATCTCTCCTAGTTGGTAAAGGATAAAGCAGGAAAAGGGAAGGAAGACAGGAGAAAGCCAGGAAAATGGTGAAAACTAGCCAGATAATCTAGATTCTTTGCACAAATTGCTGTGAGAAGAGGGATCACTGATTGTCAAAGACCTCTCATATATTTGAGCTGCAGTCCAGAGATTACTGGTGCATAGGTGTATACTACACTTACTAGGCTAATGACCCCTGTGGTCATTATATGCCTAGTCAAGCATCCCAAACATATCCTAAAAGTTTATCTACTGACCTTTGTAAGTCTAGCCAAGTTTCAAAAATGCATCATGCAAATTCGTGTGGCTTAGAGGTTATTTTAAGGGGTATATGTAAAAGAGGGCAAGATACATAGCCTGTCTCTGTGCATTAAAGACATAAGAGCTAGACCTAGGTTTTATTTCTGATTCCCCATCCATTAATTTTAACTCCTTTTGAATACAGTTAGGGAAGAATTCTGCTTTACAAGGATGGGAAGCCTGTTCACACATACTTGTTCTTCCAACGTGCAATGTATGTTGCAAGCAAAGTTTAAATCCCTAGATCATTTAATTTTAATGTGATTCATTTTGCAGATATGCAAAAAGTCCATGTGAGTGTGATCCAATGATGACTTGTATGGCAGGTATAGCTCATCTTTCAACAGTCTGTAGGGAACAGAATACAGAGATAGGGCTTTGGGGAGATCTGCATATGATGTGCTGTTTATGCCCAGTATTCCTTTTTGTGAGGAATCGCTGTGGTCATTCCAGCTGTTGCATGCGCATGGTCATGTACATATCAAAGGAGGCATTCTACTCAATCATGGGTCTGATGAGGGCAGAATATAGTGAAACAATGACTTCCTTTGACCTGGATGTCATGCCCTTGCTTATAAGTTGAAGAAGACAGAATGATTTCCTTACTACCTTAAACACATGTTGGTTGAAAGCCTGGTTACTATTTACACATGTACCCACATCCCTAACTACTGAATCTACTCTTAGGGGTGTGCTGTCAATGATGTACTTTCCTAGGGTGGATGACTTTCCAAAGAGTACTATTAAGCATTTCTGGCATTGGGTTTTAGCCATGGCTTTAGTACCAGTAATTTTCCTGGGTTAGTCCTTTCTGTAGGATGTTAGTGTCTTGGGCAAATTCATCTGCAAACTTAGTCAGCCTGGGGCCCTTGACATTGGCCTGGACTTCCACAAAGTAGAAGCCAAAAAGGAGAGGAACCAGCACAAATCCTGAGGGACTCTACCAGTGACTGGCCTCTTTGTAGAGGTAGTCTCCCTATTCTAACTTCCTGGGTCCTATCTCAGAGCTTGCCAGCTATCCAGTATGCAAGATAGGAGTTTATGCCTATATCCATGAGTCTGTTTACAATGCCTGAGTAGAGTATTGCATTAAATGGCTAAGCCAAGCCAGAATAGATATATACCTTTTTGATCTCATCCATTGCCTTTTTGATCCTCTCAAAGAAGTCCAGCAGGTTGAATAGGCATGATCTCCATTTGATGAAACCTAACTGATTAGATTCAGTGTTTGAAGTTTTTCTATGTCCTTATTAAGTATTTCCATGATAATTATTTCCATGATAATTATTTTGACAGCTCTCATTTTGAAACTAGTCAGACATATGGATTTGTAGTTCCCAGGAAATGTTGATGGCCCACCCTTGTGTAGAGGGATAACTGCTGCAATTCTCCATTCATGAGACACAAAGCCTGTCTGAACCTATGCTTTAACAGTGACTCCAGTGCTCCTAATAGGTTATGTTTCAGGCTATTTAGGAGACATCTTAAAATATTATCAGGGTCCATCGATGCAGTATTTTTGACCTTAGAGAGCAAATCTAGGACCTGCTCCCTAGTGACAGTTGCTGAGTAATATTTGTTGGTATTTCCTGGGGGGCCTGGTTGGTGGGGGGAAGTGGAGCTGAATTTGTTTGCCAGGAGATTTGCTATATCTTCCAACTCTGTGTAAATGATTCCATTTACAATCAGCTCTGCCCACTGCTGTGTGTTGCCTTTGAGGTTTTGGACATAACTAAAGCGAGAATTGTGGTTGTCCTTTGCCTGGGATGATATCTTTATCTCAAATTTGGCTTTAGTAGACTTAATGTGTCTCTTAATTTTTTGGTTAGATTGATTAGTGTGTTTTATCATGCTGGGTGTACTACTTCCTAATCTTGTCTATGACGTTTTTCTTTTGTTGTACAGTCTGTTTATGTTTGGATTCCACCAGGGTGGTTTGTTTTTTGAATTAGTTGTGGGCTCATTTCTGTTGGGTACAGCTGTCTCTATGTATTTATTGACATGATTGTACAGGGTTTCTGTGAACAATTCTGCATAATCAGGGTTTGGGAGGCATGACATTTTGACAATGTATCACTTAGTAGTAGGAATTTGCTTTAAAATAGTTCCAAAATGTTGCAGGATCACTGAACTAATTTTTATTTTGAAGGAGACAGTTTTGTGGTCTCACCTTACCAGAGAGGACACTATAGTAAGTGAGGAGTACAGCATTCTCCCATGTTTGGCACCATTAGGTCAAGTATGTTTGCACTCCTAGTTGGTGTATCGACTTTCTGGTCCAAGGTGTTTGTGTTTACAAACTCCAGGAATCTCTGGGCCTGTGTGTCATGCAAATACCCTAGTTTATAGTGGAATATTTGAAGCTGACCATGAATTTGGTATTGAGTTAAATGGTGAGAGGTTGGGTACAACAAAGTACACTGTGAAGAATAATGTATTTGTAAAAATTAAGATGCAAATGGCATTGAAGGTATTATTCCTGTACAGTATTAGTGAACTAATGTTAAAAGTTTGTTTTGGCTTATTTACAAATTGTTTATATATTATAAGTGTTGCTTAATAATGTTTGCTGGAGTAAAAAAGAAAAAATTGCTATAGCCATAGCAAAGCTTGTGGAAATGGGTGCAGCTCATACCTGAAAGAGCAGGCACCACATTGAACACTGTTCCATTAGCAGTCTCAGTTTGGCCTCCAGGATACAAACTAAGACATGTCATGAGATCTTTTTATTCTGATAAGGTAACTTGCAGGACATGGGAATCTTCACTCCAATCAGCTTCAGCAATATGGACTTTACAGAGGATGCTGTACTGTCATTCAGTAAAAGCTGTAGGTAGGACATTGATCTATAGTCTACCTATGTTAATGAGGGTGGAACATTGATCTGTTCTGTACCTATGTTAATCAGAGTTCATAGGTTCATAGGTTCATAGGGAGGTACTAGGCTATTGGCCCTAGGGCCTATGTAAGCCTAGCCAAAAAAAACGTACCCTGGCTTTCGCCACCCAAGAAAATTATTTTCCTGTTCCCCTGTCGAGCAGAGCCACAGATGTGATCCCTGGGGTGAATTTCCCATTTCCCATCCAATCATCAAGATTTTTCTTGAAGAGTGCTAATGAAGAGCTCTGTTTGACATAGATAGGTAGTCTGTTCCAGAGTATGGGAAGTCTCTGGGTCAGGAATCTATCCCTCCAGCATGTTCTGTTTATTGTGGTGACAAGGTTTAGGTCCCTAGAGCGTGTAGCTCAGAGGGATTTGGATTTCTTTAAGTGGAGCATGTCCAACAGCTCTGGGGTTGACATAGCTTTGTATGTTAGGCAGAGATAGCCCCTGAGTAGGCGATATGCGATGGAGTAAAGCTGTAGTTTTTGAGACGGTCTGTGTAGGGTATCTGTTTGAGGCCAGTAATCCTCTTTATGAGGTATTTCTGTGGTCTTTCCAGTTGTTGTAAATGTCTTGTGAGGTACATACCAAAAGGGGCATTGTACTCTATAAGGGGTCTAATGAGTGATGAGTAGAGGGGAACAATGACCTCTTTTTTTTGGATGAGAATCCTTTTGTGATGAGATGAGCCACGTAGAAGGATTTCCTGACCACTGTGGCGATGTGATTATCAAAGGAGAGACTACTGTCCACCTGTGTCCCAAAGTCTCTTATCACATTTTCGGCATTAAGTAGACTACCAGCTATGTGGCAGTTCATGGGTACAGAGTTTTTACCAAAGGGGATGACAATACACTTTTTGGCATTGAGCTTCAGGCCATGGCTTTGACACCAGGTATCTGTCTCAGTGAGGCCCTTTTGTAGTTTGTCCACATTGTTAGGAGTTTTGATTATGGCTCCTAGTTTGCAGTCATCTGCAAACTTTGTTAGCCAAAGACCTTCTGTGTTAGCCTGCACTTCAGAGAAGTAGATACCAAACAGGAGAGGACCCAGGACTGAACCCTGTGGAACTCCACTTGTCACTGGTCTGAAGTCGGATTTGGAATCCGCTACTTTCACAGTATGGGTTCTGTCCATGAGCCAGTTGGCAACCCATCTTGTGACATAGGGATTTATACCTAGTTTTGTGAGCTTATCTATAATTCCAGAGTGGGGGATGGTGTCGGAAGCCTTGGCGAGATCTAGATAAGCTGTGTGAACCATTTTACCCTCATCTATAGCTTTGGTGACTGCTTCAAAGAAGTCAATCAGGCTTAGGAGACATGATCTGCCTTTTACAAATCCAAACTGGGTAGGGTCCAAAGTTTGGAGATTACCAATGTCTTTGTTTATGAGTTCCATGATGATACATTCCATGGCCTTGCAGACCAGGCTCGTCAGGCTAATGGGGTGGTAGTTCCCGGGGTCCATCGTGGCTCCACCTTTGTGGACTGGGATAACCGTCACGGTGCGCCATTCAGTGGGTACAAAGCCTGAGGTGAGGCTATGATTGAACATGGTACTTAGGTAGGGTGCCAGTTCATTCTGTAGTTTGTGTAGAATGCAGCCTGGGATATTGTCAGGTCCCATGGATGCTGTGTTCTTGGCTTTGGAGAGTGTGCTTTTTACCTGTGCAGCTGTGATTACAGGAACTTTGCTTTCTTCTGGTATAGAGATGGCCCTCTAGGGGGTGAGAGGGGGGTAAAGTTAACACTGAAGCTATCTGCTAGGATGTTGGCAATATCAGTTGGTTCTGTATATTTAGCGCCATTGTGCTGTAACTCAGAGCAGATCTGAGTGTTCCCATTGAGATTCTTGACATAGCTATAGAATGCTTTGTGGTTGTCTTTAGAGTCAGTGGCAATTTTGTTTTCGTAACTAGCTTTGGAGGATTTTATGAGGGATCTCAGCTTCTTACTGAGGTTGACCAGGGAGTTCCTGCAGTCATGGGATTTTACTCTTTTTTGCAACAGTTTCTTTCTTCTGTTGTAGAGTTTGTTTATGGCAGAGGAACATCAGATTGGCTTCCTTTTTTTCGTGGATAACATCTTGGTTCTATTAGGGATAGCATGATCCATGCACTCGTGTAAGTGCTTATAAAGTGCATTTGTGTAGGATTCAGCAGTCATACCTCTATTGTCCATCTGCATGGGTGTCGTGAAGTTTGCCACGTCTGTCTTAAGAAGTGTGAAGTTGGATTTGGAGAAGTTTTTTATGATGGTTTCCCTAACTGGAGGTGGGGGTGGGATGTGGATGTCTAGGCTGATTAGCTTGTGGTCGGATCTGACCAACAAGGATTTGACCTCTGGTGTGGAACACTGGTTTCCCATGTTGGTAATGGCCAGGTCTAGGATATTGCTGCCCCTGGTGATTTGTAGTGCACCTGCGTTAATCAGGGTAGAACACTGATCTGTAATGTACCTGCGTTAATCAGGGTAGTACACTGATCTGTACTGTACCTGCGTTAATCAGGGCAGAACACTGATCTGGAGTGTACCTGCATTAATCAGGGTAGAACACTGATCTGCAGTGTACCTGCGTTAATCAGGGTCGAACACTGATCTGTACTGCACCTGCGTTAATCAGGGTAGAACACTGATCTGCACTGTACCTGCATTAATCAGGGTAGAACACTGATCTGGAGTGTACCTGCATTAATCAGGGTAGAACACTGATCTGTACTGTACCTGCGTTAATCAGGGTAGAACACTGATCAGTACTGTACCTACATTAATCAGGGTAGAACACTGATCTGGAGTGTACCTGTATTAATCAGGGTAGAACACTGATCTGTACTGTACCTGCGCTAATCAGGGTAGAACACTGATCTGTAGTGGACTTACGTTAATCATAGTAGAACACTGATCTGTAGTGTACCTGTGTTAATCAGGGTAGAACACTGATCTGTACTGTACCTGCACTAATCAGGGTAGAACACTGATCTGTAGTGGACTTACATTAATCAGAGTAGAACACTGATCTGTAGTGTACCTGTGTTAATCAGGGTAGAACACTGATCCAGTAGAATAAAAAAAATAAAAATAAAACTTACAAGAACATGGGTAATGGAAAATGCAATAACAATAATAAACTTCAAGCCATGACAAAATGATCAACAACAATGAGAAAAGTATAATTAAAAAAAGATAAAGCAAGTAAGTAAAGAACAAGAAAAAAAAAAAAAAAAACAAGCAATCTCCGTGGTATCCGCAAAGTCTCAAAATAATCCACTAAACAAGTATAGTGGGTCCAAAAACAAAACAGAGTAAGAAGTTTCTCTGTGTGAAAGATTTTCAGTCCATATATCTCTAGTTAATCACTATATATTAATCAGGTCAGACAATAGTAGTAGAAGTAGTGAACTTAAACTCATCGTAAGTAAAAAAACAAAAAATAATAAAAAATATATAATTGTACAGAATTGCTAAGTATTCGAAAGTAATCCAAGCAAGGCAGGCAGTTTGTTTCCAGTCGAAAACCCTTTATTAAGTACACAGACATGTGATCCAAGTAAAACAAAAATAGAGTAATAATTTCACAAGCTTTCTAAATATATATATACTTTTTATCAGGCAAGGGAGTGGTTTATTGTGCTGTAAAACAAAGTGTTATTGGTACACATGTTAAATTAATTAATTTTATTTTATTTTATTTTATTCTACCAGTTGGTTTTAAATACCATTTTAAATCAGTTTTAATTTTAGTGTATATTTTGTTTCCATCATCATACATTTTTTCTTATTATTTTTTTCTTTTTCTTGTTTTCTTTTTTCCACTTTATTCAAAATGATGTGTAATAACAATACTAAGTAATTATACAATAATATTTTTATTGATAATTTTTAGGGTTCTTGTACACAGACAGGAAGTCTAGAAGGACAAAAGTGATCTTTGTTAACAAGAGGTTATGAAAATAGAACATGATTTTTACAATTGATTTTTTACATGCAAAGTGTATATGTATATATTTATATATTTTTTTTTATTTCCAAATGGACTGAGGTTGATATATTTACCCAGCCATGTAGTATATTGTCTTGGATAAAATCACAGACTTAATAATTTACTTAACAATCTGGTTAAATAAGAGATACCACATCATTATAAATTTTATTTAAAGCACATAACATTATTATGACAGCTACTAAGTAGGGCAGGACCAGCTCGAATGTCACACTGATGGGGGAAGGGATGTGAATTTAGCATGTGTACCAATAACACTTTGTTTTACAGCACAATAAACCACTCCCATGCCTGATAAAAAGTATATATATATATATATATATATATTTTTAGAAAGCTTGTGAGGAAACTGTTACTCTATTTTTGTTTTACTTGGTTTGTCTGTGTACTTAATAAAGGATTTTCGACTGGAAACAGACTGCCTGCCTTGCTTGGATTACTTTCGAATACTTAGTAATTCTGTACAATTATATATATTTTAATGTATTTATTTATTTATTTTGACTTAAGACGAGTTTAAGTTCACCACTTCTACTATTATTGTCTCATCTGATTAATATACAGTGATTAACTAGAGATATATGGACTGAAAATCTTCCACACAGACAAGATTCTTACTCTGTTTTGTTAAAGAACAAGAAAAATATGAAAGAAGGAGAAGGAAGAATAGTGAAGGAATGGATAACAGAGAGTCCGCTAGAGATGGTCAGAGTATAAAGAAAAACAGGCTGAGCCAGTCACCACGGCTAGAGATGGTCAGAGTATAAAGAAAAACAGGCTGAGCCAGTCACCACGGCTAGAGATGGTCAGAGTATAAAGAAAAACAGGCTGAGCCAGTCACCACGGCTAGAGATGGTCAGAGTATAAAGAAAAACAGGCTGAGCAAGTCACCATTGCTAGAGATGGTCAGAGTATAAAGGAAAACAGGCTGAGCCAGTCACCACGGCTAGAGATGGTCAGAGTATAAAGAAAAACAGGCTGAGCCAGTCACCACGGCTAGAGATGGTCAGAGTATAAAGAAAACAGGCTGAGCCAGTCACCACGGCTAGAGATGGTCAGAGTATAAAGAAAACAGGCTGAGCCAGTCACCACGGCTAGAGATGGTCAGAGTATAAAGAAAAACAGGCTGAGCCAGTCACCACGGCTAGAGATGGTCAGAGTATAAAGAAAAACAGGCTGAGCCAGTCACCACGGCTAGAGATGGTCAGAGTATAAAGAAAAACAGGCTGAGCCAGTCACCATGGCTAGAGATGGTCAGAGTATAAAGAAAAACAGGCTGAGCCAGTCACCACAGCTAGAGATGGTCAGAGTATAAAGAAAAACAGGCTGAGCCAGTCACCACGGCTAGAGATGGTCAGAGTATAAAGAAAAACAGGCTGAGCCAGTCACCATGGCTAGAGATGGTCAGAGTATAAAGAAAAACAGGCTGAGCCAGTCACCACGGCTAGAGATGGTCAGAGTATAAAGAAAAACAGGCTGAGCCAGTCACCACAGCTAGAGATGGTCAGAGTATAAAGAAAAACAGGCTGAGCCAGTCACCACGGCTAGAGATGGTCAGAGTATAAAGAAAAACAGGCTGAGCCAGTCACCACGGCTGAGATGGTCAGAGTATAAAGAAAAACAGGCTGAGCCAGTCACCACGGCTAGAGATGGTCAGAGTATAAAGAAAAACAGGCTGAGCCAGTCACCACGGCTAGAGATGGTCAGAGTATAAAGAAAAACAGGCTGAGCCAGTCACCACGGCTAGAGATGGTCAGAGTATAAAGAAAAACAGGCTGAGCCAGTCACCACGGCTAGAGATGGTCAGAGTATAAAGAAAAACAGGCTGAGCCAGTCACCACGGCTAGAGATGGTCAGAGTATAAAGAAAAACAGGCTGAGCCAGTCACCACGGCTAGAGATGGTCAGAGTATAAAGGAAAACAGGCTAAGCCAGTCACCATGGCTAGAGATGGTCAGAGTATAAAGAAAAACAGGCTGGGCCAGTCACCATGGCTAGAGATGGTCAGAGTATAAAGAAAAACAGGCTGAGCCAGTCACCACGGCTAGAGATGGTCAGAGTATAAAGAAAAACAGGCTGAGCCAGTCACCATAGCTAGAGATGGTCAGAGTATAAAGAAAAACAGGCTGAGCCAGTCACCACGGCTAGAGATGGTCAGAGTATAAAGAAAAACAGGCTGAGCCAGTCACCACGGCTAAAGATGGTCAGAGTACTGCTTGGTGTACATGAGGATTTCTACCACTACATGGTACACGGTAGGGATACTATTATGGACACACTCATGCACAGAATGGTGGCACACACAGCATTTATTTCTGTCTCCATGTGTATAGTAGTTAAGACCTACCAGACTCAAGTAGTGGTGCACAGAGGTGAGGACAGGGTACTCTCTAGATACATGGGGGCTCACCATGTCACACACCTTGTGAATCTCAGGAAAGTACTGGAAATAGTTGTGAGGACATAACACAACTGCAGTCATGCAAGCCTGCCTCATCAGCATTCATCTCACAGAACCTCTCATCTGAAGTTCCGTCATGCAGCACTGTCTTTAGGATCAGTTACATCGCACAGGATCAAACTCACATGCCAGCAGTTCCTCACAATCATGGGCATCATCACCCACCCTATCCTTAGAGGGCATTGTATATGACACATTTAACCTACTGTAACACAGGGTCCATATTTGATCACCGAATGCTTAAAAAAGTGTACGGTGATTAATCGACCCTATGTAAGCAAAAGCTTACATTTTTGAACTTTCAGAACAGCAATTTTTTTTTTCCTAGGGAAAAAAATCACTGTTCCAACAAAAAAAAAAAACACTTTAAACATTACATTAAGTGGGGGGCTGAACCCCCACACCCCCCTACTTAAATATACCAACTCCGAGACTGCACTACAGTGCCAAAAATGGCAAAGCAGATCCTTTCCCAGCGAAAGAATTTGCTTAAAAGCCGCTTCAATATTTTGCCTTTTCAGCCTTTTGAGTTCATCCAAGATGCATTCGAAAGAATGTGTCTTCAGTCTTCTAATAAGGAACCGTAACATAGGAGTTGGCAATACAGCTATTGAAAAATATCATATGTAACAATTCTCCAGCATGCATTTCAGTAGAATAATGTCACTGGTTAAAGTCAAAAGAAATGTTAACAAAAAACAAAAACAAAAAAAAAATAAATATATATATATATATATATATATATATATATATATATATATATATATATATATATACATATGTGTATGTATGTATGTGTGTGTAGTTCTACTTTAAAACCTTGAAAGTCCAAATGCTCACATCTCATAATATTGAAAACACACAGAGCACCTGCTTTTTCAGTGGGGCAATTCCCTTTGCACCTCCCGATGGGAATTTGCATCCCACATACCTCTCAAAGGTTTAGCACAAGAAAGTTTGTCAAAGAGAACCAAGACGCTATCCTCCAAAAAAAGTAAGCCAATCTGGTGGTCCCCTGCCATAAACAAACTGTACAACAGAAGGAAGAAACTGTTGCAAAAGAGAGTAAAATCCCATGAGTGGAGGAGCTCCCTGGTCAGCCTCAGTAAGAAGTTGAGATCCCTTATAAGATCCTCCAAAGCTAGCTATGAAAACAAAATCATCACTAATTCCAAGTACAGCCACAAAGCATTCTGTAGCTATGTCAAGAATCTCGATGGCAACACCCAGATCTGCTCTGAGTTACAGTACAAAGGCATGAAAATTACAGAACCAACTGATATTGCCAACATCCTGGCAGATAGGTTCAGTGCTAACTTTACCCCCCTCTCACCCCCTAAAGGGCCCATATTTATACAGGAAGAATGCAGAGTCCCTGTAATCATAACTACGCAGGTAAAAGCTGCACTCTCTAAAGCCAAAAACACAGCATCTATGGGACTGGACAACATCCCAGGCTGTGTTTTACATGAACTTCAGAACGAACTGGCTCCCCACTTAAGCACCATGTTCAATAATAGCCTCGCATCAGGCTTTGTGCCCATTGAATGGCACATAGCAACAGTTATCCCACTCCACAAAGGGGGACCCACCACTGATCCTGGGAACTATCGACCTATTAGCCTGATGAGCCTGGTCTGCAAGGCCATGGAACGTATAATCATGGAACTCATAAATAAAGACATTGGTAACCTCCAAACTCTGGATCCCACCCAGTTCGGGTTTGTGAAAGGCAGATCATGCCTCCTGAACCGGATTGACTTCTTTGAGGCAGTCACCAAAGCTGTAGATGAGGGTAAGGTGGTTCACACAGTCTATCTTGACCTCGCCAAGGCTTTCCACACCATCCCCCATTCTGGAATTATAGCTAAACTCACTAAACTAGGTATAAGTCTCTACATCACAAGATGGGTTGCCAACTGGCTCACTGACAGATCCCACACTGTAAAAGTTGCAGACTCCAAATCTGACCTCAAAGCAGTGACAAGTGGAGTACCACAGGGTTCCGTCCTGGGACCTCTCCTGTTTGGTATCTACTTCTCTGTAGTACAGGCTAACACAGAAGGCCTCTGGCTAACAAAGTTCGCAGCTAACTGTCAACTAGGAGCCATAGTCAAGTTCCCAAATGATGTGGACATCCTACAGAAGCACCTCGCTGAGACAGATGCTTGGTGTCAGAGCCATGGCCTCAAGCTCAGTGCCAAAAAGTATAGTGTCATCCCCTTTGTTAAAAACTCTGTAGCCATGAACTACCACATAGGCAGCAATCTACTTAACACCGAATGCGTGATAAGAGACCTTGGGACCCAGGTGGACAGTAGTCTCTCCTTTGATAGTCACATCACCACAGTAGTCAGGAAGTCCTTCTACGTGGCACACCTCATCATAAAAGGGTTCTCATCAAGGAAAAAGAGGTCATTGTTCCACTCTATTCGACACTCATTAGACCCATTATAGAGTACAACGGCCCTTTTGGAATGTACCTCACAAGACATCTGCAGCAGCTGGAAAGGCCACAAAAGTACCTCACAAAGAGGATTACTGGCATCAAACAAATGCCCTACACTGACCACCTCAAAAAACTCCAGCTTTACTCCGTAGCATATCGCCTAGTCTGAGGTGATCTCTGCCTAACATATAAAGCTATGTCAAACCCTGTTGGACATGCTACACCTAAAGAAATCCCAATCCCTCTGAGCTACAAGCTCTAGGGACCAAAACCTTGTCACCACAATAAACAGGACATGCTGGAGGGATAAATTCCTGTCCCAGAGACTTCCCACACTCTGGAACAGGCTACCCATCTATGTCAAGCAAAGTTCTTCATTAGCACTCTTCAAGAAAAATCTTGATGCGTGGATGGGGAATAGGAAATACACCCCGGGGTCACTTCTGTGTCTCTGCTCGACAGTGGCACAGAAAAATAACTTTCTTGGGTGGCGTAAGCCAGGGAACATTGTTGGCTAGGCTTACGTAAGCCCCTGGGCTGATAGCCTAGTACCTACCTATGAACCTATGAACCTATGCCTAAAATAATGAGCATACAAAGGTCCCAAAGTATGGACAAATTTTAAGTATTGCTCTTATAAAACTGAAAAGTTGTTTGAATAACAGAATTTGTGTTAGCATGCATTTTCTGAAGGACAGGAAGCCTGAAAGGCAAGCATATATGCCATTATTAAGATACTTCAGTCCTCAGCAATTTGCCAAAAAAACACACATTTTACAAGAAACAGGCCAATAAAATGTGACACACTTTTGAAAATTCTAGAAAAATCTGTTCAGTTGAGAGATATGTCTCCTTCACACCTGCTACTTATATATTCCAACTCTTGAGATTGCAGTACAGTGGGGAAAGGACAAATACTCTGATCTCCGCTGTGCAATGATCCCCTTCAGTTCAGGTCCCAGCAAAAAGAAACACTGTTCTATTTATTTTTGCTAGTTCAGTCTTACAGAATTCCAGCATTTGGGTTTGATCTTGTTAAGACTTGAGCATTTGGTCTTCTGAGGTATATGTTCGATGGAGGTAAAACTGCAGAATGCAATGTTAATCAGTATCAAGTGTCTTTTCAGCATCATGTATTTGACTTGAATAATGAAAATACTTAACAACAGAAAAAAAAAATTAGAAAAAAAAAGAGGGAGGAACATACCTTTCAACTGTCCAGATTTTTGTTTCATAATTTTGGTCTATTCATCATAAAATTTGTGATTTTCTGGCAAATCGCTGGAAATTGAAATCACTAAATAATGACAGTTATTTGAGTTGCAGAATTCATATCCTTCAGAAAATGGATGGTAACACAATTCTGTTATTCGAGAAGCTTTCTAACTTTATAAGAGCAGTATTTAAATTAGATCCTTATTTTTGTGCCTTTGTCCCCACATTATTTTAGGCTTTGTCCAGATTTCTTTCACTAAGAGGTTGAGAGGTATGGGGAGGAGGGAGGTCATTTGCAAAATGCAATGTGTATTACAGGCCTATTCAGCAGCATGAGTTTCAGTTCAGTAATGCTTACAGTCACACAAATATAATTTAAAAAAAAGCTGAAAAAAAATAGGATGAAAGAGCAGCACAATGGAATGCTATACGCTATTAAAAGCCTAACATGCAAGCCAGCCACTGGCGATGCACAAGCCAGTGTATTTCTTTGTGCCGGTCCCAAGCCCAGATAAATGGGGAGGGTTGTATCAGGAAGGGCATCCGGTGTAAAACGTTTGCTAAATGACATATGTGGCCAATATAAATTGACATACCAGATCAGTCGAGGGCCGAGTTAACAATGACCACCACCAGTACTGTTAGCCAACAGGGTGCTGGTGGAAATTGGGCTAATGTTAGCCAAAGGAGAAGGAGAAGAAGAGGGGAAAGGCATGCCTTAAGGCAGGAAGAGAGGAAAAAGGTTAGGAATATGGTAGTGAGGATTGGAACTTTGAATATTGGCAGTATGACTGGTATAGGGAGAGAGCTAGCTGATATGCTGGACAGAAGGAAGGTTGATATATTGTGTGTGCAAGAGACCAGATGGAAGGGGAGTAAGGCCATGTGTATTGGAGGTGGGTTCCAACTGTTCTATCATGGTGTGGTTGGGAGGAGAAATGGGGTAAGGGTTATCCTGAAGAAACAGTATGCAAAGAGTGTTTTGGAGGTGAAAAGAGTGTCGGATAGAGTGATGTTTATGAAGCTGGGAATTGATGGTGTAATGATGAATGTTGTTAATACATACACTCCGTAAGTTGGGTGTGCGATGGATGAGAAAGAAAAATGTTGGAGTGAGCTGGATGAAGTGGTGGTGAGTGTACCCAAGGGTGAAAGAGTGATGATTGGAGCAGATGTCAATGGGCATGTTGGTGAAGGGAACAGAGGGGATGAGGAAGTGATGGGTAGGTATGGTGTTAAGGAGAGGAATGCAGAAGGTCAGATGGTAGTGGATTTCACAAAAAGGATGGACATGGCTGTGGTGAATACGTATTTTAACAAGAGGTAGGAGCATAGGGTTACATACAAGAGTGGAGGAAGATGCACACAGGTGGATTATATCTTATGTAGGAGGGCCAGTTTGAAGGAGATTGGAGACTGTAAAGTGATGACAGGGGAATGTGTAGTTAGACAGCATAGGATGGTGGTCTGTAGGATGACGTCGGTGATCAAGAAGAGGAGGAGGATTGTGAAGGCAGCACCAAGGATCAAATGGTGAAAATTGAAAAAAGGGTGTTTGTGAGGTGGAGTTCAGATAAGAGCTAAGACAGGCACTGGGGGGCAGTAAAGAGTTACCGTATAGCTGGGTCACTATAGCAGAGCTAGTAAGGGAGATAGCTAGAAAGGTGCTTGGTGTGACATCTGGACAGAGGAAGGTGGACAAGGAGACCTGGTGGTGGAATGAGGAAGTACAGGAGAGTATACATAGAAAGAGGTTGGGGAAGAAGAAGTGGGATTGTCAGAAAGATGAAGAAAGTAGACAGGAATATAAGAAGATGAGGTACATGGCAAAGAGAGGTGATGAAGGCTAAGGATAAGGCATATGGAGAGTTGTATGAAAGGTTGGACACTAAGGAGGGAGAAAAGGACCTGTACCGATTGGCTAGACAATTGGCTAGACAGAGGGACTGAGCTAGGAAAGATGTGCAGCAGGTAAAGGTGATAAAGGATAATGAGGGAAACATACTTACAAGCAAGGAGAGTGTATTGAGTAGATGGAAAGAGTACTTTGAGGGGTTGATGAATGAAGAGAATGAGAGGGAGAGAAGGTTGGATGATGTGGGGATAGTGAATCATGAAGTACAATGGATTAGCAAAGGAGGAAGTAAGGATAGCTATGAAGAGAATGAAGAATGGAAAGGCTGTTGGCCCAGATGACATACCTGTGGAAGCATGGAGGTGTTTAGGTAAAATGGCAGTGGAGTTTTTAACTAGATTGTTTAATGAAATCTTGGAAAGTGAGAGGATGCCTGAGGAGTGGAGAAAAAGTGTTTTGGTACCGATTTTTAAGAATAAGGGTGATGTGCAGAGCTGCAGTAACTACAGAGGGATAAAATTGATCAGTCACAGCATGAAGTTATGGGAAAGAGTAGTGGAAGCTAGGTTAAGAAGGGAGGTGATGATTAGTGATCAGCAGTATGGTTTCATGCCAGGAAAGAGCACTACAGATGCGATCTTTGCTCTGAGAGTGTTGATGGAGAAGTACAGAGAATGTCAGAAGGAGTTGCATTGTGTTTTTGTAGACTTAGAGAAAGCATATGACAGGGTGCCTAGAGAGGAGTTGTGGTATTGTATGAGGAAGTCGGGAGTGTCAGAGAAGTATGTAAGAGTGGTACAGGTTATGTACGAGGGTAGTGTGACATTGGTGAGGTCTGTGGTAGGAGTGACGGATGTGTTTAAGGTGGAGATGGGACTGTATCAAGGATCAGCTCTGAGCCCTTACTTATTTGTAATGGTGACTGACAGGGTGACAGATGAGATCAAACAGGAATCCCTGTGGACTATGATGTTTGCAGATGACATTGTGATCTGTAGTGAGAGTAGGAAACAGGTTGAGGAGATCCTGGATAGTTGGAGATATGCTCTAGAGAGGAGAGGAATGAAGGTCAGCAGGACTAAGACAGACTATATGTGTGTGAATGAGAGGGAGGATAGAGGAATGGTGAGGATGCAGAGAGTAGAGTTGGCAAAGGTGGATGCATTCAAATACTTGGGATCAACAGTTCAGAGTTATGGTGAGTATGGAAGAGAGGTGAAGAAGAGAGTACAGGCAGGGTGGAGTGGGTGGAGAAGAGTGTCAGGAGTGATTTGTGACAGATGGGTACCAGTAAGCATGAAAGGGAAGGTCTACAAGAGGGTAGTGGGACCAGCTATGTTATATGGGTTGGAGACAGTGGCACTGACAAAAAGGCAGGAGTCAGAGCTGGATGTGGCAGAGTTAAAGATGTTAAGATTTGCACTAGGTGTGACTAGGGTGGACAGGATTAGGAATAAGTATATTAGAGGGTCAGCCCAGGTTGGACAGTTTAGAGACAAAGCCAGAGAGGCAAGATTGTGTTGGTTTGGATATTTGCTGAGGAGGGATGCTGGGTATATTGGGAAAAGGATGCTAAAGATGGAGCTTCCAGGTAAGAGGAAAAGAGGAAGGCCTAAAATAAGGTTTATGGATGTGGTGAGAGGACATGCAAGTGGTTGGTGTGACAGAGCAAGATGTAAAGGACAGGAAAAAATGGAAACAGATGATCTGCTGTGGCGATCCCTAGCCAGAACAGCCGAAAGAAAAAGAAGAAGAATTAAGATCCTAACACATGCTGGAAAAATTATTACATGAGTAACACTAATCCTGACATCAACACTAGCACTGTTTCCACTTCACTCTCAGCATTGCACAAATGATGATTGCTATTATTTATGATGAAACATTGGATGGTGTCTATAACAAAATTAATGAATCTGAAGTGCAGTACCTCAGTAAAGAACAGAAAATTATGTCTTATTTATCAGAAAAGAAAGTGCAGAAACTGTAACCAGAAAAAGGAATGTGATTTTTATACTGAAGGTAACACTAATCTGAATGTTATGGTCCATAGTTGTACACTAGATACTGCCACATTACCTGTGTAGCTGTATACTATGCATGAGCTGGCCACACAGAGTCCTTTACTATTGTTGCCAGCTGGCCACCAACACTATCAGCAGTCATGGTAGTACCCATACTGGCAGCTACAGTGAGATTATGCATAGTTCCTTACCAGACCTTTGCATGATCATGTTGTGCAGAATGCAACATGTGGTAAACATTCTGCATGCAGTGGCAGGGTCATTCTTCATATTGAATGGTACCCACAGACTGCATGACCATGTTGTGCAGAATACAGTATGTGATAAAGGTACCTCATGCAGTGACAGGTTCATACATCATACTGAAGGGTACCCACAGACTCATCTAGGCAATGGAAATGGACTTTCAGTGGGCCAAACATTCACTCGATGACAATCGGTGTCTGGCAAAGGATGGTGTTGTACCTTTCTTTGGGAATTCCTATAGGGTTCCAAATAGGGGTCAAGGTTCAAGTGGATAGCCTGTATCCCCTGAATAGCAGAAGAAAACAACAAAGTAGAAGCCCAAGATATATAAAATGTGTCCCCACAGTGAGGGCTATACATACCATTAGTATTCAGAGGTATTGGAAGGCCATACATTTCCCATTCGCTATCTGTGGGTCATACAGACTCACTAAAGCCTTTAATATATCCATATCCACACAAAATCAATCAAGAATGATTATCAAAGTTATAATGGGTTATTCTTTATCTGTATCTTTGCCTTCTTGACCAGAGAGTGCCATTGAGTGCAAGTGGTTTTGGCTCGGCCAAATCAAGCAACTCACACTGAGGAAATAGCAAAGCTGGCAGCAGCAACATGCATCTTTGTCAAATGCAAAGTAGATTAAAAAGATGCAGTTTTTGTAATGCCTGTCTGGACAATGCTGAAATGTGTCAAAACGCAAGTACAAATCACAAACAGGTAAGACGAGGGCTAATTAGGATAAGAAGTTCTACAGCATTTCTCATTCTAATCTCATTACTTCATTTGTATAAATTCATTTGTGACTACTGCACATAATCACAACTGGCTTCTATGAATCGCAACAAGGCTGCTCTTAATTGCAGACCAGAGCAGAGCGGATTGCCGTTACACATAAGTTAAACAACTATTATCTTTAAAATTAATATGCAAATCAAAAAAACTATTTATGATGTAAACAGATGTACTTCAGCAAGAAAGAACTGTCGGCCTTTAGCTTCATCAAATGATGCAAATAAAGTTTAATTTTCAAACTGCTTTAAACAATATTAACACAAGAAAATGTGGCCTTTAAGCAATCTATATTATAGATTTCTCTCACAGAAAAAAATAGGAGGAAGTTGGCTACTGTTAAGGAATTTAATAAGGGATAGGGAAAGTATTGTACTTTAACCAAAATATCTGCCTAAATACTTCATCCATGAATCATCACAGTCTACTTATTAGGTTCTCCTTAAGCATTTTTCAGTGCCATGTATAGACACAGACACCTTGAGTTAACATTTGTTCTTTAAAAGCACCGTTGAAATGTCACCAATACCTAGTTACACAAAGGACAACTAGTTTGCATTGACAACCACTGCTCCCGGAGCTGCAAACAGAACACTCCTGACATTACTTTATATTCTCACTCCAACTGTCTAATCAATAAAAATAATCTGTTGCCATGGATATGAACTTTCCCACTATCTCCGTTACAAGCTTGGTGTATATGGGCATCCTGAGGCAATGTAGAAATTGCCTCATGTTTACTGATTACCAGTTAATTTTCAAACTGATATGGCATGTGAAAGATATATTTATACAATGTCACTCAAGGCGAAGCTCTCATATAAAAGCACCCAATGTAAATAAGGTTGTTATTAATACACATATTGCACCCATCACACACAATTCAAAGCAGACACATAGACCCACATGTGCTGAGGCAGTTAAATGTAACCCTCCTAAACCCCAAAGACCTCCTCGATGAAGTAGACATAGCAAACACCCTCAACAGCCTCAAATGCACTCTTTCAAAACAACAACCAAATCAACACATTTCATATAGCCTCTACTTCTAAGCTCATAAGGCAAGCCACCACACAATCCAGAATTCTGTTTCATTGGATACTCCATTTGAGACATAGTGATATCCCTCTCACCAGGCTGAGTAAGTCAGGGTCAGTTGCCTATTAGGGGTCAGGATCGGCTACATTATACATGCACTCAGATCATTGGACCCCAAGTGACAGTATGGCTCAGTCATAGTCCATGTGGGAGTAAATGACCTGGGCCATACCTCCTTAGTCTATATGAAGAGAGACATTATGGAACTCTCAGAATATGTGTCCCAGGCCGGTATGAGCCTAGCAGTGAACATCAGTTTGCCTTCTCCAAGGATGATGCCACAATATGAACAAAAGATGATTGACTTTAATAATTGGCTTAGTTTCTGGTGTCATTCTAAGGGGAGAGCTATTATTTGTCAGAATGGAAGGAGATGGTCAACAGACCATTCTGCTTTGCCAGGAATGGTGTGCACCTCTCCCCACTAAGATTTTGAATATTAGCTAAAATATTGTCCTCCCCATAGTGCCTATTTTAGGCAATGCCAAGCTAAAAGTACTTCCGACATAGCAAATCTAAACCAAGAAACTCTGAAGGTGTTGCTTCTCAGTGCTAGGAGTCTAAACAAAAAACTCCACTCCCTGGAAGCTCCCATCACCCTAGAGAATGCTGGTGGCTGTGTAGTCACTGAGGCATGGCTTAAAGTTGCGGAGAGCACACTGACAGTGCACGGTTATATTGCCTTCCACACACTTAGACCAGCTACTACACAGACAGGGACTAAAGATGGAAGTGTCTAGATTTACATCAAAAATAAATACACCTCAAGGCTGGTCAAACAGGACAATGCACTTGAGCTTCTCCATGTTCAGATCACCACAGGCAAAAATCCAATACCACTTCCTTGCAAGCTATAGGTCCCCCTCTATTACTCAGTAAACCCATGCCATGTATTTAAATGTATTGAAAACACTCATCATCCAACCCAATGCCATATTAATGGGTGACTTTAATTACCACAATATTAACTGGGAATCATAAACTATATGTAGAGGCATAGAGATTCCTGAATTTTGAAAACACAAACTCCCTGGACCAGATTGTCAATACACTATTCAGATGTGCAACCATACTGGATCTGGTCCTCAATAATATGGGAGACTGATGCACATTCCCTTGTGTAATGTCTTCTCTGGTAAAATCAGTCCACAAAATGATCTCCTTTGAAGTAAAAATGAAACTCAGAATCACAACTAACCCTAGAATATTCAGAAACTGCTCTAAGGTTAACTTCCTACTATTAAGTGATAACCTGGCAGAATTTAAAGGCCCCATAAACCCTGAGAACACTGCTGCCTACACAGAACTATTCAAAGAAACCCTATACAAGTATGTTAATAGCTACATAGAGGCAGCTGTACCCACCAGAAAGAAGTATAGAACTAACTCAAAAAACAAGCCACCCTGGTTGAATCACAACATTAATAGGCCGTATAATAGAAGAAAGAAAATCATAGCAAAAATTAGGAGGTGCAGCACCCAGCAGGAAAAAAGCACTCTTATCAAAAACAAACAACCCAGAGGACAAATAAAGTTTACCAAAGACAAATATGCACTAAATTTGGCCTATCAGGCCAAGGACAGCTACAAGGCATTCTTTAGCTATGTCCACAGCCTCAAAGGCAATACACAATTGTGTGCAGAGCTCATTGTAAATATAGCCACCTATACTGAGCCAGAAGACATAGCAAACCTAATGTCCAACAAATTCAGCTCCAGCTTTACCGCTGTCTAGCTCTCAACCTTCCCTCAGGAAACATCATCAAATGTAGCTTCCCCTGGTATCACTAGGGGACAGGTCCCTAATGCTTCCTCTAAGGTCAAGAACACGGCATCAATGGACCCAGATAATAAACCCGCATGCTTTCTAAATAGCATGAAACATGACCTATCAGGACCTCTGGAAATGCTATTTAACTGTAGCCTCCAAACAGGCTTCATGCCTTATGAACTGAGAACAGCAACAGTCATCTCTTTTCACAAAGCTGGGCCATCTACAGACCCTGGAAACTACAGATCCATAAGTCTTACTAGTGTCATATGCAAAGCCATGGAAAGAATTATCATGAAAATGATGAATAATGACACAGGAAACCTCCAGGCACTGGACCAAACCCAGTCTGGTTTCGTCAAGGGCAGGTCATGACTACTCAACCTGGTGGACTTCTTTGAGAAGGTCACCAAAACAATGGATGAGGCAAAATGGTTCATGCTGCCTACCTTGACCTGGCCAAGGCATTTGACACAATACCCCACTTGATCATTCTTTACAAATTCAAGAGTTTAGGTACAAACCCTTATTTCACCCCATGGATAGCCAGCTGGCTCACAGACAGGATGCGGGAATTTAGAAATCTATAAAGAGGCCAGTCACAACAGGAGTCCCTCAGGGATCAGTCCTGGGACTGCTCCTTTTTAATATTTATTTCTCTGAAGTGAAGGCTAATCTCAATGGCCTATGGCTGACTACATTTGGAGATGATTGCAAATTAGGAGCTGTCATTGAATCCCCCACTGATTCAAATGTTCTCCAGGAAGGACTGACACAGAGAAACAACTGGTGTCAGAACCATGGACTAAAACTAAATACAAAGAAATGCATAATAGTGTCCTTCAGGAAGTCATCCAACCCTGGTGACTATCGTATTGACAACACACCCCTAGGAGATGACCCAGTAGTCAGGGTCTTGGGAACACACATAGATAGTAATCTAGTCTTTGACCATCACATGTCTACAGTAGTGAGGAAATCATTCTATGTTGTGCAACTTATAAACAAAGAAATGTGATCTAGGTCCAAGGAAATCATTTTTTGACTGCATTCAGCATTCATCAGACCTATCATTGAGTACGATGCTCCATTTGGTATGTACCTAACCAGGCATATCCAACCATTAGATCATCCACAGAGGTTCCTCACTAAAAGAATACAGGCCATAAGTAATATGTCGTATGCAGACTGCCTCATGGCCCTATCCCTGCATTCTCTCTCTTACAGGCTGTTGAGAGGAGATCTATGCCTGGCATAAAAGGCATTGTCAGACCAACTCTGCTGGACCTTCTGCATATCCATAAAACAAACAACACAAGAATTATCCATTCTAAAGACTTAAACCTTGCCTGTGATATAAAAAGGACCTGCTGGAGAGACAGGTGTGTATCCCAGAGACTGCTCCTTCTCTGAAACAGGCTTCCTATCCATGTGAAGCAGAGTTCCTCCCTAACTCAATTTAAGTGTAACTTGGACAATTGTGTGTGGAACACAAAAGTCATCCCTGGTTTGACACCTATATCATCCTGTAAATGCTTAATCTCCCAGGCCCCTGCTTGTAAATGCTTCATCTCCTAAGCCCCTGCTTACAATTATGAAGGGTACCAGAACTTGTCAGAAATTTGGGATGCATGGCTAGGCTTACAAAATTGCTTGTGGTCATTAGCCTAACAAACACCAATGAACCTATGAACCATTTCATTTTATATTATATTTCTAGGTTTATTAATAGTAGAGTGATCAAATAAAAGGATTTGTTTAAATGTAATTAGATCATATTTTTTAATAATGTTCACAGACAATTTGCTAATCTTAATCTATTTAATAGTTTAGGTATATAAAAAATAAGAAAGCAGTATTATAAGCTTTAAAAATATGCATTTTAGGCAATGTGATAAAAGTTTTTAACGCAATTAGAAAGCAGCCTCACTTCAGGATGAGGGATGTTCAATGTGTTATGTGCAAAATGACTGGTATATAATATAAGAATGCCTACTGCATGTTTAATAAATGGAAACAAAAAAGTTATTTTCTCATTTTTAGATAACTACTTGCACATGAATCCAAAACAAAAGCAATGAGTATTACCTTAGAAATACAAAAATATTTCAGTGCACAGTGACCTCCAAAATGTACAGTATTTTATTTATGTATTTATTTTTAAGTTCTGTTTATGATTTTCTGGAGCTGAACTAATTACTATTTTCTCAATACACCAGAGGACAGAAGTTAAAGTATTATTGTTCAAGGAATATATATGCAGTGGTATCCAAAATATATCAGATCACAGTAAATTAAATGTGCAGATATGTCCTCTATACCGACAGCCTATCTCATCGCTGCAACCTCCTATAACATATACAATGGCTTCCAGTCACTCAAAGGGTAACTTATCTACAATGAACTCTATACTAAACAGTGGCAGTTGCATACCTTTGACATAGAAATTACCCATCCAAGACCAGGGTTATTCCCTAAGAAGGCTATCACATTAAGCAGACCTCTATATAAAACAGCTACTGAAGAATGTGTCTTTTCCTGACTAGGCCTGCCATTATAGAACAGACTCCCACCTGAATTAAGGAACCTGGAATCTCTCACTGAGTTTGAAAACAGCTTCTTTGAACATTTACACAAGGAAACTGAGTATAACTGCTTTAGGTACAATGGTTAAACTCACCGCTTGCTATTAAACAACATACTACCTTCAGCATGATGGCCTTTCTCTGCTTGTTATCCTAAATGTTGTCCTGCTTGTTTCCTGAAATGCTGAAATTCAAAATGGACTTTATATATGTGCTGTAAATATTGTAAACAGCATTGGTTTTACTGTTAACTCTATCTTTGCCACATTTCACTGTACATAAGACTCTAACACACATAATAATTTGCACTGAGCAAATGCTTACTCCAAGATCCTTTAAAAAAACATCTGATTTTGCATTTGTTCTTATATACTATAGGCTTATTTAATATTCATGTTGTTTGCTTTTGTTCCTGCATTTTTGTGCCATGGCTGAAAAGGGTCTTCAGACCAGCCTACCTGTCTAGATACCAAATAGTAAATGAATAACATAAATGCAGTAAATGTGTACTAAAAATAGATAATACATTGTAATGTTTATGCACAATGTAACCATTAGATATAAGCATTAGAATTAACATTGTACTGTTCATAGTATATGCAGTAAGATTGTGCATGCATATACTTAAGTAATAGTGCAGGCATAAGTATGACAGAGAAAATAAGTTGTATTTGGTACATTATTAGCATGTAATATATTACAGTTTACATTGACTGAAAGTTGAAGGATATTTTCATATTTGTTACATAAAAAAGGTTTAGCAGTGGTAAAGTTGAGCTGAAAGTTGAAAGGGAAAATTGTTCTAAGAGTGACTAGGGATTTCTCTTATTAATAAAGAGTTATGAAGAAATGTTATTTGGGTATAGTAAGTTGCAGAGGATTTGCTGTCCCACTCAGTCTATGGAAATTGTTTTAGATTGCTATTCGGTTTGTAAAATGATGACTCTCTCCTTTGCTGAACAAGAAGTGTGTTCCAAATTTTCTGTAAAAACTAATATTCACAAATTTGTTGCTGCTTGGTTATGTCTGTTAGGTGTACATTTTGGATCTTTGATTTCTTGTTTGCCTATGCCAATGGAAGGGATTAATTGTAGCTGAACATAAAATACTGTATTGTACTTTGCATAAAAATGACAAAGGTTGGTTAACCTTTGCTTTAAAGCTCTTAACTG
This sequence comes from Protopterus annectens, assembly GCF_019279795.1. Taxonomy (NCBI): domain Eukaryota; kingdom Metazoa; phylum Chordata; order Ceratodontiformes; family Protopteridae; genus Protopterus; species Protopterus annectens. Next base: position 917,827,870 of record NC_056729.1, read on the forward strand.
ATACAGAGATATGTAATAATATTTTGTGGTTCTTTTATGCAAACGAAAAAAGAGCCAGCACAAATCCTGTTTGGAAATAAGTGTATTTAAAAAAATACACATTATATATGCAATGAAAACAAACTGCACATATATATGCAATGAAAACAAACTGCACAAACCGGTTTCAGCTTAACAGCCTTCCTCAGTGTGACACAAATAATCAAACATCATTACATTCAAAGGCAGCCCATTAATATATAAACTAAAAGATAGAACAGAGGCCAATCAAAACAGTAAACAAATAAAGCAATCAGAGCTGCTCATATAGACCGGGAGGAAAAAGCCCAACCAGTTTAACAACCCACTTTTTTCTTTGATATTCAGAAGTTGATGTAAACCAGCTAAGTCATTATTTTTATGCACAATGTAATCAGTGTTAGTAAATCTAAACAGACCAGTCTGATGGTTACAAATGTGCTTATATAATGCACTAGTTTGCTTATGTATCCTAATATCACTCAAGTGTTCACTAATTCTAAGCCTAAAAGGCCTAGAAGTTTGTCCCACATAAAAAGCTTGACAGAAGCAGCTAGCTAAGTAAATCACCCATGCTGAGCTGCAATTGCCAAAAAATCTATATCACAAACATTAGAAGTGTTTTTACTAGTGAAACAGGTGGTTTTATGTATTTGTGAACAACTTGAGCAATGACCACATGGAAGACAACCTACCAACTTAAGCACAGTAATAGTCCTTTGTATCAATGTTTTTTCATACCGGGCCCTTTTGTAGTGACTAAACAAAGAACCCAAGGGTCTACCCTTACAAAAAGAAAAAGAACATTTGTCACCCAAAATATCCATAAAAGGACCCTCGCCCCCTAGAATGTTCCAGTGTCTGGAAACTATGTCCATAAATGATTTGGTATTTTTACCATAAGTAGCAACTAGCCTTATCTGAGAGCCCTGATCAGAAACCTGTGCTCTGTACCTTAATAACTCAGATCTCTCATATGATTGCGCATGCTGATTGGCCACATAGATGTCACCGACCCTGTATCCTCGGGATTTGAATCTGGCATATAAATCCGATTTAAAATAATCGTTTGTGGCAGTACTGGAACATATTCTTTTAACCCTGAGAAATTGAGACTTTGAGGTACATAAGAATGTTAGATTTTTGATGCCTAACTCTAAACCAGCTAAACCCAAAAGAATGAAACCCATTCTTAAGAAAAGAAGTAGGGATGTGTTTACTTCTGGTGAGGACACCTCATCAAACACTGAAGGGGAAGACAGCCATGTAGATAGGTTGCCAATTTCAAAGAGGAATAACACAGTTAATAACTCAGGTCACCCTTTAGAGTTAAGTCAAGAAGAGGGGGGAGGAAACACAGGGGTCCCTCCAGATTTGGAGGGTATTCTGAGGATGATAATCCAGAGTTAAATGGTTCTTCTAATGTACATAATATTTCCTCTTATGCCTTATCTGACTTACAAATCAAAACTTTGAATAAAGGCTTAAGTTTTGTGCTGAGTTTTAATATATCTGAACAAGATTTTGCACAGGATGTTATTCATTTTTGTCGTTTGCTCAATTTACGTTTGTTTTTTAAGGACAAGGATGCCTCTGATGATGCAGTTGATACCTACCATTTTCGGAAGTCCAGGTATAAACCCCCCCATGTCTCCAGTGGTCTCTATTTTTCAGAACAGGGTTCTTAAGGATTTGCATATGCAGCTTGGCAAAGATTGTGTTATGCATGACAACATTACGAGGGCAGAACACCTTTGTATAGAGGAACTTAAGTCCAATAATGATATTGTTATTTTGCCAGCAGATAAGGGAGGAGCGGTGGTGGTCCTAGACTGGATAGATTATCAAAAGGAAGGTCTCAAACAGATAATGGATCGTAAATATTATATGATCATGCCTTTAGATCCCACTATTAAATTTAAGTCTGAGATTGACAGCTTCTTGGATAAAGCAGTTGAAGAAGGCATTATCTCTAAAGAGACTTGTTTTCATTTGAAAGTGGACCACCCCAAACAACAATACCTTTACTTATTGCCCAAAATCCATAAGGACCCAATTCATCCCCCTGGGCGACCTATTGTTTCATGGAGGGGCTCATTAACAGAACCCCTCTCTAAATTTCTTACTCAACATCTTAAACCCCTGTTACCCCATATACGGTCACGGAATTAAGATACAACACAGTTCTTGGGAATTATCTCGGATCTCCAATTGGAATCCGATTGGTTGCTATGCACCCTTGATGTCACCTCCCTGTATACCAATATTCCTCACTGGGCGAATCTGATGGCACTTCAGTATTGGTTAGACAGAGCAGATTTATACAGACCTGGATTTAATACTTTTTTTAGTATGTCTAGCTGAATATGTTCTTGATAAGAACGTATTTTATTTTCAGCAACAATGTGTTTGGCAAGTTCGGGGCATGGCAATGGGGGCATCTTTTGCCCCCATATATGCCAATTTATGGTGGTGCTATGGTAGCGTTGTCACCTCACAGTAAGATGTTGTCCTGTTCGATTCTCAGCTAAAGTGTCTTCTGTGTGGAGACATGCGTGAATGGGTGTACCTTCATTGAAGGTTATGCTTCAGGGCTGGCAACTCGGTACGTAAAAATCTACTGCCAATCATTAGCGGACCGGAGTTCCGCTGTGGCAACACCTAACCGGGAAAAGCCGAAAGATACAACAACAACAACAACAAGTGGAGGCACTTATTTATGACTGAAGCCATAATATTTACCTTGATGAAATGGATATTTGGAGACGATATCTTGATGACTGTTGGCTTGAGTGGAGATCTGATGCTGGGTATCTTCAGGAATTTGTGGAATACTTGAATGAAAATATATGGGGTATTGAATTCAAATTGACATGGCATAAACAAGAGATAACATTTTTGGATGTTTTGGTCACATGTACTCCTTTGAATACATTAGAAACACAGGTGTTCCGCAAATTCCCTCAATACAACACTTTACTTCATGCGTCTAGCTTCCACCCTCAACATGTCATCAGGAATATCACAAAGTCTCATTTTCTCAGGGTTAAAAGAATATGTTCCAGTACTGTCACTCAAGATTATTTTAAATCGGATTTATATGCCAGATTCAAAGCCCGAGGATGCAGGGTTGGTGACATCTATGTGGCCAATCAGCATGCGCAATCATATGAGAGATCTGAGTTTTTAAGGTACAGAGAACAGGTTTCTGATCAGGGCTCTCAGATAAGGCTAGTTGCTACTTATGGTAAAAATACCAAATCATTTATGGACATAGTTTCCAGACACTGGAACATTCTAGGGGGCGGGGATCCTTTTATGGATATTTTGGGCAACAAATGTTCTTTTTCTTTTCATAAGGGTAGATCCTTGGGTTCTTTGTTTAATCACTACAAAAGGGCCCGGTATGAAAAAACACTGATACAAAGGACTATTACTGTGCATAAGTTGGTAGGTTGCCTTCCATATGGTCATTGCTCAAGTTGTTCATATATACATAAAACCACCTGTTTCATTAGTAAAAACACTTCTAATGTTTATGATATAGATGTTTTGGCAATTGCAGCTCAACATGGGTGATTTACTTAGCTAGCTGCTTCTGTAAAGCTTTTTATGTGGGACAAACTTCTAGGCCTTTTAGGCTTAGAATTAGTGAACACTTGAGTGATATTATGATACACAAGCAAACCAGTGCCCTGTACAAGTATATTTTCAACCATCAGACTGGTCTTTTCAGATTTACTATTATTGATTGCATTGTGCATAAAAATGATGATTTAGCTGGATTACATCAAGTTCTGAACATCAAAGAAAAAAAGTGGATTGTCAAATTGGGTGGGCTTTTTCCTCCTGGTCCAAATGAACAGTTCTGATTGCTTTATTTGTTTATTGTTTTGATTGGCCTCTGTTCTATCTTTTAGTTTATATATTAATGGGATGCCTTTGAATGTAATGATGTTTGATTATTTGAGTCACACTGAGGAAGGCTGTTAAGCCAAAACCGGTTTGTGCAGTTTGTTTTCATTGCATATATATGTGCAGTTTGTTTTCATTGCATATATAACGTGTATTTTTTAAATACACTTATTTCCAAACAGGATTTGTGCTGGCTCTTTTTTTGTTTGTTTCAAGTGGTTTGAGCCGTGCACTTGCCGTAGGTGCGGGTGCTTTTGTGTTTGGGTGGTTCTTTTATGTATTCCAAATTTAACTGTCCTGCTGTAAGCCTTTTTTAACTTTTGGATATAGGTACAGTGATATGTTTATGAGTATAATGGAACCAAAAATAATTAGAGAACCAGGGTAGTATTACCTAGGGTTTGTCTAGTTGAGTCTGACTATCTGATAGACCATATAATTGTTTGAATTGTGCAACATTCTTATGTATGTGATGAATACATCTAAGGTCTGAATAAAGAAAAATCTTTGGGTATTTTATAGTGATTACTTACTCAGATCACACCTCTCAAGTGTACCTCATTATAAGAAATGTTCCTCATTTTGATTATTGAAATGTCCATGCTACCTCACAGTTTTACACTAAAAGGTTCTGTCACACATTCAGTGTTAAACATTTTTTAACTGATAACCATAGTAAATAATATTGAATCATATGAGTTGATCCAAGTAACCTTTTGTAATTATAAAATAACCAATTTTAACCATTTCACAAGCTACCTAGTTGAAGATGACAACAGGCTGTTAATAGGTATTCCACATTATGCCAATTTTTGTTCCACATTATTAGAGAAGGTGTTCCACATTTTGGAATGGAAGGTTGAGAGCTACAACTCAGACAAAGATTTATCATTTGTAGTTTAGGCAGGTAGTCATTATTCTGACATCAGTATGACTTGTTGGCAGGACAGATTTGTCTCCAAGAGACTCCCCCTTCTGTGCAAGAGGCTCCCTCTCCATGTTAAGCAGAGTGTCTCATTAACCCTTTCTAAGTGCAACCTGGATAACTGGATTCCACCTATGTCCCTACTGGACAGAGGCATCAGGTGCTGACCTGTTGGAACATGGGCTAAATTCTTGGCTAGGCTTATAAGGGCCTCAGGGCCAATAGCCTACTAACTTCCTATAATCCTATGAGATATATGATTCCCTTAGAGGCACAATTTCCATCAGCAAGGGAAATTTTGGAATGAGGGGAATTAAATGTAATGAAATCCTGTTCTACTACATATGCACACTGATTGCAGGCACCACATTATGGATGCCCCTGATAACCCTAGTTGTATTTGTGTTTGTTTGATGTTCAAAAATGTTTTTAGAATTTCTAAATGTTCCGTAAACATATTTTGATGTTTCTCCCAAAATCTTAAAAATATAGCCATCTACCTTAAAGATGTTCCAATTCCTATTTACAATATCTTTAACAGTTTTAGAATAAGCATTATATCTGACTACCAAAGAGTTTCAGAAAGAACCTTTATCCCCATGTTGAGGGTGGGGTGTAAGGGGTGGTGTGACATTGCAATCAACGCTCAATAACGGTTTATATTTAACACCGCAGCCTTGGGAAATTTCATCATGTGTTTTGATTAATAAATGAAAGGGATAACCCCTCTCCAAAAACATGTTCATTATCTTATCTGCTTTACTACTAAAATTATCAAAGTCAGAACACATCCTAGCTGACCTTACTAGCTGTCCTTTGAAAATGTTTTTCTTACAATACCATGAATGGCAGCTGTTAAAATGTCAGAAACAAATTGTCAATTTGTAGGCAATCCACCTTGTTTAGATTTTTCTCAAACATATCAATCATGGAATTTAAACTCCTATTTGAAAAATTGTTACAGAATCAGAAAAACATAATTCTTGATGAAACCAATCATTGAAATCCATAATAGTTATTGGTCTTAACCTATTTATCACTTCACTTGAATTTCTAGTGTTCAAAACATTAATAAGAACATGAGTCAGGTTTGACCCATTCTCCAAGTTCCCAGTACAAACAGCCCAAAGACCAAAACTGGAAGTGGAGGAATCCGTTCATAGGTTATCCAAAATGGAAGGAGGTGAAATTAACTACTCTAGAGTAGTATGTAAATTGTTGTATTGCTGGGTCAATAAAGCAACCCGCTGGTTAAGAGCTCTTTGTGAGAAGAAAAAACAATGATCATTATCACCATTAGACATGGAATTCATATTACAGTTTGAAGTACAGAAACCAATGGACATTACCATTATCAATGGTACTACTCAAATAATACCGCTTGGCACTGCCACATTCGACTAATAAAATCCAAGAAACAGAAACTCATCATGTGAATGTGCAGCCAATGGTAGTACTAAGAAACATAAAAAAGGCTCACATAGTGTCAGAGCAGCATGGTTTTCTTGGCCCAAATTCAGTAAGCAAAGTGGAAGGTACATGCAAACTCAAAAGTGAACACAGTACAGAATAAGCTGTTTAATCATGCACAACCTTGAAGTCTTGTATACTGTTTGAAGCTAGGATTTTGGTATTACATACTTGAATATTTTGGACATGCTCCAGTTGCTGTGGTCTGCTGACTTTAGTATGCCTGAGTCTTTTTATGGAGGTGAATAGTGATTCATTTAGAAGTTTATTTAACTATTTGACTTCTACCACAGTTCTTTTTCATACTTATGGAACAAGGCTAACTATCCAAGACTTTGTTATGAGTTATTTGATGCAATTCACTTTGTTTGAAAAGATTTGCCTGCGTAAACTAAAGCACTGATGATGATTCCCTGCTGTGGTTCCCACCTACCCGCCTGTTTGACGATCTGCTTTTTAAAGCTGGTTATTTTAAGCTGCCTATTCTTACTGTAAGTTGAGCATAATAAGCTCCTCCCTTTTTACACTGCTGTTGATATCCTGAATTATTTATTTGCCTTTCCTTGTGCTTATATTGAAAAAGTGCATTTTGCCTCTCATTGTCTGTTCTACTTGATCTGACTTCAATATAGGTTCATAGGTTCATAGGTTCATACTAGGCTATCTGCCCTGGGGCAATTATAAGCCTAGCCCGATTCTGTATGGCTTACGCCACCCCTTGATTTGAGTATACTGTGCCCTTTTTAAGGTTTAGTTTACTGTGCCTCTGTCTAATAGTGACACGGAAGTAATCCCTGGGACAAACCTATGATCCCCCATCCACTTATCGAGATTCTTCTTGAAGAGATTCAGTGAGGTGCTCTGCCTAACATGAACTGGAATTCTATTCCAGAGCAAAGGGATCCTCTGGGTTATGAACCTGTCCCTCCAGCGATTTCTATTTATTTCTGTGCTGAGGTTCAAGTCCCTCGAGCGTGTGGCTCTAAGGGATTTAGATTTACTGAGGTGGAGTATGTCCATTAATTCTGGATTTGACATAGCTTTGTATGTCAGGCATAGATCGCCTCGAAGTAGGCGGTATGCAACTGAGTAGAGCTGGAGTTTTTTTAACCGAGCAGCATATGGCATCTGTTTGAGACCCTTGATCCTCTTGGTGAGATACTTTTGGGGTCTTTCTAATTGCTGTAGGTGTCGGGTAAGGTACATCCCAAAAGGGGCATTGTATTCTATGATGGGCCTGATGAGGGATGAATAAAGGGGCACGATTACCTCTCTTGATCTAGATGTGAGACCCTTCGTGATGAGGTGGGCTATGTAGAAGGTCTTTCTAACCACGTTGGCAATGTGGTTTTCAAAGGAGAGATTGCTATCAACTTGGGTCCCCAGGTCCCTAATAACTTTCTCTGTACTTAATGGGTTTCTGCCTATGTGGTAATTTGTGGGCACATTGTTTTTGCCAAAGGGTATGACTATACATTTTTTGGCATTTAGCTTTAAACCATGGCGCTGGCACCAGTTATCTGTCTCTGTGAGACCTTTTTGAAGGATGTTTGTGTCAGCTGGAGAGTTGATTATGGCGCCCAGTTTGCAGTCATCTGCGAACATGGTGAGCCATAGTCCTCCCACGTTTGCCTGTACCTTGGAAAAGTATATACCGAACAAGAGTGGTCCCAGGACAGAACCCTGTGGGATGCCACTTGTGACCGGTTTCGAGTCTGACATGGCTCCAGCAACTCTCACTCTGTGGGTTCTGTCTTTGAGCCAGTTTGCGACCCATCTTGTGACATATGGGTTTATATTTAAGCTGGATAGCTTATCTATGATGCCCGAGTGGGGTATTAAAAAAGAAACGAAGTACCAGTATAGCCAAGCAACACGAAGCTGTGATTAGCACTTTCAATCACTTTTATTATTTTGTGACCTTCTTCAGAAACAGCTTTTACCACAATTGAACTTCCTTTTATACTCTCCAACAGGAAATGACATCTTAATTAAACAATGTTTTAACTTATAAAATATACATATTAAATATCTAGTATAATGTAAACTATGATGAAAAGATGTATATGAATGAATATAAATATGAAAATGTATATGTGTAGTTTATGTTGAATAAATGTAATGCTGTTATGAATTTAAAATTTATGTTTATGTTGAAACACAATGAATTATCTGTGCATTAAAAAACACTTTAGATTAATGATATCATTTAATCCAGGAGGCTTATCTGCTCCCAGATATAATTGCCAATATGCCTCCTTACATTCTAAAATGTTGTTTAAATCTCCACCAAAACTAATTTTGTCCACCTTGTCTAATACAAAAAATTCAAACGTCTTGAATTCTTTGCAAATACTGGAATGTCTAAATAAAGCATTTGATTGATCACATTTTTTTATAGCTAAGTTGTGCTCGTAGATACGCCTTTTCAAATTCCTTTTTGTCTTACCTATATAGTACTGTCTACATGTCACACAGCTTGCCACATAAACTATTAGTTCACTGTTACAATTAAAATAATGTTTTGCCCAAAAAGTTTTGTTGAATGTTCCCAAAGTAACAAATGAAGTGTTACTAATGAACCTACACTGCTTACAATTGAGGCAACTGTGGGTTCCCTTTTTGATAGCACAAGCTCTGGAAACTTTGGATTCTGTGTGAAATTCTAACATACTTTTAATGTTTGTAACTTTCTTAAAAGTGAATTTTGGGCCCACCCCCAAAATGTCCTCTAGATCTTTATTTCCTGAAATGATTTTCCAATTTTCTATTATTACGTTTTTGATGAGCCACATCTCATCTACAATGGGTATAGGAAAAGATGTTCTGTATTCACTTTGGACTTCTGTTATGCTGTTATATTCAAGCAGACCTCTAGCTTCTATCTGGATTTCTGTTGACTCTAATATCGGTTTTGCCACGCTCTTTCTCAAGGATAAAACTTCTTTTTCTATTTTTTTAATCCATTTACTGTCATAACCTCGTTTTTGAAACAACTTACTTAAAGTTCTCCCTTCTTCCAAAAATATGTCCTCTTTGGATGTTAACCTACTTAACCTTATGAACTGTCCTTTGATGACTCCCTTCTTCATATGGATGGGATGTAAGCTGTCATGATGTAGATATTGGTTAGCAAAGCAAGATTTTCTATAGATTTTACTTGCAAAAGTTTTACTTTTACTGTTAATTTCTATATTGATATCCAGAAAGTTGATAGCCTTGCCAAATTCTCCAATCTTGAAATACAAAAAAGAAGTAGTCTTATTTAAATTTTCCACAAATTTTTCAAATTCCACTTGGTTACCTGACCATAAAAAAATCAGGTCATCTATAAACCTATAATAAATTTTAACTTTGTGGAAATCTAGATGTTTTTCTAAATATTTAAGTTCCCAGTTTGCCATTACAATGTTGGCAAATGCAGGAGCCACTCTGGCACCCATGGCCACACTTGAGATTTGTTGGTACAATTTCTTGTTGAAAGCAAAAAAATTGTTTTCCAATATTATTTCCATAAGACTACAGCATGTGTTGATTTTTGTTCTAGGTAAGGTAGAATTGCTGTTTAAATACTCTCTCATGTATTCTATACCCGTATTTTGATCTATGGATGTGTACAAACTTTTTACATCCAAAGTCCCAAAAATAATTGTGTCTCATCAATTTTGTAATTTCTAAGAATTTCCAATAGATGCCAAGAATCTCTTAAATAATACTTGCACTTCTGCACTATTGGATTCAATATTTTATCTAACCAAATGGAGATGTTTTCAGTTTTAGACAACTTTGCTGAAATAATAGGTCTAAATGGAATGTTTGTGCTTTTCTCTTGAATCTTTGGAATTCCGAATAAATTCGGCATTCTAGGTTCTTCTATTACCATGTATTCATAACTATTGATGTCGATTTCTCCTTGACTAAACATATCGAATAGTAAACTATTTATCATGTTGTGTTTTGATTTGACAAATTCTATTTTTACCATTTTGTATGTGCTGGTATCTGATAAGGAGATTTCTATATTGTTCTCGTAATCAACCGAATTCATAATGACTATTTTCCCACCTTTGTCTGCTCTCATCACTCTGATATTTTTGTCATTACTTAAAGATCTTAAAGCTTTCATTTCACTTTCAGACAAATTTTTTTCATGAATGTTTGTTTTACTTTTTCTGAATTCCTTCTCACAGGAATTCTGGAAAACTTGTAATGTATTTAATAAAGGTGGATTATATGTACTTGGTTTCTTAATACCACATTTTTCAATCTCATTTAATTCAGCTATGTCATGCATAATGTAATTCAAATTTAGCTTTCTCAAGTATAATCTGAAATCTATTAGTAATTTCCCAATGTTGAAATTATTAGATGGAATAAATGAAAAACCCTTCTTTAAAACACTTTTTGCATCTTCAGACAATATTAAATTTGACAAATTCAAAATGTCCATCTCATAACATTCTACCTCTAATGAATCTACCACCTCTTCTTGTTCTTTCCTTTCGACTTGAACTTTTTTTGGGTGGCATTATACCACCTTGTAGTCCGTTTGTTTTGATTGTTGTTCCCTATAAAAGGAACTGTAGTGTTACAAGTTGATGTACCCGCTACTTCAGCGTAAGTTGTAGTATTACTGTTGTTGCCATTGTTCACATTAGTACCCAGTTTATCATTATTCTTATTGTCAAGATTTGTAACACTATTTGTAGATTTATGTGTTCTATTTGCGCCACACTCTGAATTAAGCATAGTTCCAACGGCTTTTGTATTGACACCATTGTCATTTGATGTTTCGTTCAGATTTTCAATACGAACTTCATCCTTTATTATATATGCTTTGTTATCTTTATAAGCTAAAAGATCTCTTTTTAGTTTGTGTTGCCTTTGAGACACAATGGTAGCTTTCTGTCTTTCAGCTTTAACTTCAACCCTGTTGTATAAAGTCAGAAAGCTCCTAAAGGATGTGTGACGTTTGATTTTCTGATCCAAAATCTTAATTGCTTCTTTTGACTTCTCTAACTCAATTTTATAATGATCAATCAACATTGTCATCATTTTTATTCCTGTATCATTGTACAATTTAATCAAATCTAAACATAGTCTGTCGCCAGGTGTTACGCAATTTGGAAACTTAGCTGTGCGTAACCCCTGCAGCACTACCTGGCATTTGATGCATTCTTCCAGGTACTGTATTTCCAGGTTTAGAGAAACATGTTTTAAAACAGTTCTTTCCAAATCATAAATGCATTTATGACAGTTTATAAAGTCTCCATTATCAGCACTTACATTACTTGGAACTCTGATGTTGTCTACATTGACGAAAGGATTAGCGTTTTCTTTTGAAACATATCCCCACACATCACTTTCGTTTTCTACTGTTCAAAATGCTGTGTTGTTATCAGTATTAATTCCAGTCGACTCAGAGCCAAATCCTCCATTAGACGAAACGCCATAATTCGCAAAGTTCACGTCTCCATGCCCAACTTTGTCACGTGATGTACTAGCGTTGTTTGAACTTGATGTTTGTTTGGTGTTCAGTTCTAACAAACATTCTTTTATCATTCCGGCTATTAGTTTTTGCATGTCCAGCTTGGAGAGAACCTGTCTCTCTCCATTTTCTACCACTTCATCTCCAATAGAATAAGTTGACAAATTAAGTAACACATCCTGTGTTAAATTCTCCGCTGCCATATGGCACTACTGGGACTTCAATTTGAGTACAAACAAAACGAAACAGCACCACGATTATTCCACTCAAAACCAAAAAAGAAACGAAGTACCAGTATAGCCAAGCAACACGAAGCTGTGATTAGCGCTTTCAATCACTTTTATTATTTTGTGACCTTCTACAGAAACAGCTTTTACCACAATTGAACTTCCTTTTACACTCTCCAACAGGAAATGACATCTTAATTAAACAATGTTTTAACTTATAAAATATACATATTAAATATCTAGTATAATGTAAACTATGATTAAAAGATGTATATGAATGAATATAAATATGAAAATGTATACGTGTAGTTTATGTTGAATAAATGTAATAAGGCGTATCTACGAGCACAACCTAGCTATAAAAAACGTGATCAATCAAATGCTTTATTTAGACATTCCAGTATTTGCAAAGAATTCAAGAAGTTTGAAATTTTTGTATTAGACAAGGTGGACAAAATTAGTTTTGGTGGAGATTTAAACAACATTTTAGAATGTAAGGAGGCATATTGGCAATTATATCTGGGAGCAGATAAGCCTCCTGGATTAAATGATATCATTAATCTAAAGTGTTTTTTAATGCACAGATAATTCATTGTGTTTCAACATAAACATACATTTTAAATTCATAACAGCATTACATTTATTCAACATAAACTACACGTATACATTTTCATATTTATATTCATTCATATACATCTTTTCATCATAGTTTACATTATACTAGATATTTAATATGTATATTTTATAAGTTAAATCATTGTTTAATTAAGATGTCATTTCCTGTTGGAGAGTATAAAAGGAAGTTCAATTGTGGTAAAAGCTGTTTCTGAAGAAGGTCACAAAATAATAAAAGTGATTGAAAGCGCTAATCACAGCTTCGTGTTGCTTGGCTATACTGGTACTTCGTTTCTTTTTTGGTTTTGAGTGGAATAATCGTGGTGCTGTTTCGTTTTGTCCGAGTGGGGTATTGTGTCAAATGCCTTTGCAAGGTCCAGATAGGCTGTGTGGACTACTTTCCCTTCATCTATGGCTTTGGTGACTGTTTCAAAGAAGACAACCAGGTTCAAAAGGCAGGATCTGCCCTTGACAAAGCTGAACTGGGTAGGATCTAGTGTCTGTAGGTCCCCAACGTCTTTGTTTATGAGCTCCATGATGATCCTCTCCATAGCCTTGCAGACTAAGCTAGTCAGGTTTATGGGGCGATAGTTTCCAGGGTCCGTAGATGCTCTACCTTTGTGGAGTGGGACCACTGTTGCTGTACGCCATTCTGTGGGCACATATCCTGTAGTGAGGCTGAGATTGTATAGCTGTTTTATTTGAGGGATTAGTTCCTCTTGTAGTTCATGTAGGACGCAACCTGGGATGCCATCTGGTCCCATGGAAGCAGTGTTTTTTGCTTTGGAGAGGGCAGCCTTCACCTGGGCATCTGAGATGTTTGGGAGGCAGCCCTCTGCTGGGATAGATACTTACTCTTTTGGGGGGAGGGGGTGGAGAAGTTTGCACTGAACCTGTCTGCCAGGATATTGGTGATGTCTGTGGGTTCAGTGTATTTTTTGTCGTTTAGAATCAACTCAGAACAAGTCTGGGAGTTGCATCCCAGGTTTCTAACATAACTGAAAAAAGCCTTATGATTGTCTTTGGCGTCCTGTGCAATTTTTCTCTCGAAGCTGGCCTTGGAGGATTTTATGAGGGATCGTAATTTTTTGCTAGTACTGATCAGAGATGCCTTCCCTATTAGGGATTTTGCTCTATCATGTAGTAGCTTCCTCCTTCTGTTGTACAGTTTATTTATTGCAGAGGTCCACCAGACTGGACGCCTGCCTTTGGATGATTGGGTCTTGGTTTTGTTTGGGATAGCATGATCCATGCATTCCTGGAGATGTCCGTAGAATGCATTTATATAGGATTCTGCAGCTTAGGAGGGTTCTGCTGACAGCTGTCTGGGGAAAAATTGAGCTTCTAGGTGTACTTTCATTGCCAAAGCACAGTAAAGAAGTGTCTAGAGTGAAATGTCATCACAAACAAACTTAAAGATATAGATACAGCAGTGTACTATCTAGCTGTTGGATAAAGTAGCGTAGCTTTCATACTCTAACAAACAATTGTTTTTAGTTTTACACAAACATGGTGAGTGGATTTTCCATCTAGTACACTGGCAGGTAGCCTGGACTGTTTAGGTTAGGGAAACACTTGAGATTTTTGAATGTAGTTTTATTGGCTGGTTGGCTTATCAATCACCTTATCTTGTTTCTTAGTGCCTTTATAAATTCTATACGATTGAGTGGCTCTTGGCTCATGTATTCAAAGTAAAGTACTTTTATTGAATATTCACACTTTTATAAGCTGTTTAAAGTACACTGCTGTATCTATATCTTTAAGTTTGTTTGTGATAACATTTCACTCTAGACACTTCTTTACTGTGCTTTTGCAATGAAAGTACACCTTGAAGCTCAATTTTTCCCCGGACAGCTGTCAGCAGAACCCTCCTAAGCTTCCCTACTGCACTATAGGTTCACTGAACAGCATTGCCACACTTATTAGCCATAGTCTTCAATAGAACGAGCACCTTTGTTAGTCCTAGCACATAAACTAGTCAAACTAGACCACTTCCTTCCTTAATACCACATACAGTAAAAACCTGCTATAATGGATGGGCAGTTTCTCATCATTTCACCAGCCAGCCTGGTTGACATGGGATTCCTGAGGCAATGTAGTAATTGCCTCATGTATACTGACAACAATTTACTTATAAAACAAACAAATACCCTGTATGAGAGATGTAATTACACTATGAAATTGGAATCAAGTCTCTCATGTAACAACAAACCAGACATCAAACAGGATGTCAGCATACACACACTTCACTTCTCAAACAAAATAAGGTCACAACACATAAACCCACATACATGGAGGTACTCACTAGAAGCCTACCAAAAGATCAGAGTCCTCCCAAAAGTAAACCACTTGCACACTCTGCTATGCAAATAGAAATCACTACATGTAATAACTCATACACCAGTGTCTCAGCAAGTAAGTCCCTAAGACAAAACACCTCAAAACCTAATGTCATGGTTATAGGTGACTCCATAATGAGATACACAGATGCCCCCCTCACCAGGCTAGGCAAGCATAAGGTCACAGTCAACTGCCTGTTAGATGCCAGGATCCATCAAATCACACATGCTCTCAAATCACTCAACAACAAGTACCATTATGACTCTGTCATAGTCCATTTTGGGGTAAATTACTTGAGATGTACATCTCTGGACTAAGTGAAGAGAGATATGACTGAACTCTCAGATTATATGTCCCAGACAGGTATGACCATAACCCAAAGCAGCATTCTACCTTCACCCAGGATGATGCTACAATATAAACAAAAAATTATTGACTTCAACAATTGGCTTAGCTTGTGTTATCAGTCCAGGAGGATCCAGTGTTTATCAGCCTGGGAAGACATGGTCGATAGGCCACACTGCTTTACCAGAGATGATCTGCACCTATCTCCTCTAGGCTTTTGGATACTGGCAAAGGCGCTTGCCTCTCCCATAGTGCCTTTTTTAAGCAATGTCAAAACAACAAAATCGCTGATGTAATAAAAATCTACTTGAGACAAACTCAAGGTTCTGCTGCTTAATGCTAGGAGTTTAAACATGCAACTGGACTTCCTGGAGGCACTCCACACCTTGGAAAATGCTGACATCTGTGCAGTCATTGACACTTGCTTCAAGGGCACGGAGAGCACCCAGCCATGCAAAGTTACAATGCCTCCCACACATCCAGACCTCAAAATGAGCATAAAAGGACCAAAGGTGGAGGTGTATCCATCTTTATTAAAGCCAAATATACCTCAAGACTGGTTACAAAATATGAGTCTTTTCAGCTACTCCAAGTCAAACTAACTATAGGTAAAACATCCTACCAAATCATTGCTAGCTACCAGTCCCACAACATGAACCAAGAGAAGCACATTGCCTACCTGAACTTACTAGAGTCACTCATTATACAGACAAACATTTTGATCATGGAAGATTTCAACTATCCCTCCATCAACTGGGTGACATACATGAGCAAAAACATGGTTGCCTTGAGGTTCCTGGACTTTGTTGATACAAATGCCATGGATCAGCTAGTCTGCACCCACACAAGGGGCTCAAATGTTTTACACTTAGCACTCACCAACATGGGGGGTAACTGCACTACACCCTGTGTGTTGCCCTCCCTGGTAAGGTCAGACCATACATCTGTCTTGTTTGAAGTAACAATCAGATGTGACACCCCCAAAGAAGCAAAAAAACTGAAACATTTCTCCAAAGCAATCTACAGCCTACTAGGAAATGGTATAAAAAGTTTCAAGCCCCTGCTAACACAGCCAGCAATGACTCCTATGCAGAGGTGTATATAAATACCCTTTATAACCACCTAAACTACTCTATAGACTTGGCTGTACCTGACCGGCTCAAAACCAGGTCCTCCTGAAAAATAGGCCACCCTAGTAGACATCAAGTATAAATAGATTATATAACAAAAAGGAAGAAACTGATGTCTAAGAACAAGAGGGAACTTACTCAGCAGAAGAATAGCCTCCACAGTTTGAACAAGCAAATCAGATATCTTATAAAGTCCTCTAAAGCTATTTATGAAGCTAAATTAGAATCCCTAGCTAAGGATAAACATAAGGCATTCTTTAGCTACATCCAAAATCTAAAAGGGAATGTCCAACTATGTGCCAAACTTATAGTGGATGGTTCCTCTCATACTGAACCTGAGGAAATTGCCAATCTGGTAGCTGACAGATTTGGCACAAACTTCACCCGCTGTCCTCACCAGCCATACCCCAAAGCATACCTGATACCAGTCCTCTACCTAGTATCCCCAAAGAGCAGGTCATATCCAAGGCCAAAAACACCACCTCTATGGGAATAGATAGCATCCCAGGCTGCTTACTAAAGAATCTAATACAAGACATAGTGGAGCCACTTGGCACTCACTTTAACCTCAGCCTGAGCACTGACTTTGTTCCTGCAGAGTGGAGAACAGCAAAAGTAATCCACTTACACAAAGGAGGTACATCAACCAACCCTAGGAACTATGGACCCATAAGCCTAACCAACTTTATCTGCAAGGCCATGGAAAGAATCATAACAGATCTTATCAACAAGGAAATAGGTGACCTTCAAACTCTTGACACGACCAAGTTTGGCTTTGTTAAGGGTAGATTGTGCTTATTTAACCTGGTGGATTTCTTTGAGAATGTCACCAAAGCCCTGGATGAAGGCAAAACAGTACATACTGCCTATCTTGACATAGCCAAGGCTTTTGACACAATCCCACTCAGGTATCACTGAGAAACTCTCCCAGCTATCTATTGACCCATACATCACTAGATGGGTCACCAAATGGTTGACCGACTGAACACATACTGTCAAAATTTGGGATTCCACCTCTACCAGTAGACCAGTTATCAGTGGCATACCACAATGATCTGTGCTGGGCCCTCTACTGTTTTGGAATTCATTTTGTCGAAGTCCAGGGAAAAGTAGATGGCCTATGGCTTACTAAGTTCACTGATGAATGCAAACTGGGTGCAATCACTGAGCCCCCAAACAATGTTAACATATTACAAAAAGGGCTAACACAGACAAATGATTGGTGCCAAAGCCACTGACTAAAATTAAATGCAAAAAAGTGCATTGTTATCTCCTTAGGCAAAGAGAAAGTCCCTACAAATTACAATATTGACAGTACCCCCCAAGCTCAAATCGAGTGGTGTGAGATTTGGGAACATAGGTTGATAGCAATATAAACTTCAGTCACAATGTGTTTACAGTGGTAAGGAAAGCCTTCTACATTGTGCATCTCATAAGTAAGGGCATGGCATCCAAGACTAAGGATGTTATAACTCCTCAGTACCTGACCCTCATTAGACCAATAATAGAGTAGAATGCTCCATTTTGCATGTACCTTACAAGACACCTGAGGCAGCTGAGGAGACCACAGAGGTTTTTCAACAAGAACATTCAGGGCCCCCAAAACATGACCTACATAGAAAGACTGAAAGCCCTGTCACTGTATTCTGTATCCTACTGGCTGCCAAGGGGTGACCTGTGCCTGGTCTACATAGCAGTCTCTGACCCTGCCCTAATAGAAATGCTGCACATTCGCAAATCAAATAGGACAAGAGTCACTCAGTCCAGAGATCTTAACCTAGCCTGTGGCATTAACAGAACATGCTAAAGAGACAGATATATCTCCGAGAGATTGCTGCTCCCCTGGAATAAACTCCCAATTCAGATGAAGCAGAGCTCCTCAGTGACACTATTTAAGCAAAAACTAGACAACTGGATGGGAGACCATAAATTCACCCCAGGGGTGGCACCTATGTCCCTCATACACAGGGACAGTCAGAGATGATCATAGACTCATTCTGTGACTAATGACCATCTAACCAAGGTCAATTAGGGAACACGGGTATAACATGGCTAGGCTTGCAGAGGCCCTAGGGCCATTAGCCTAGTAACCTCCCATCATTTTGAACATCATTCTATACTGATGCATTTAGAGGGTTTTAGAAAGTATACTTGCAGAAAGAAATTGTTACTTCTCTCAAAAACAAAAAATCACCAGCATCTCACACACACACACACACACACACACACACACACACACACACACACACACACACACACAGTAATATATATAAAACTATGTAATTTTATTTACTTCTTTTTGTTGTATAAATTCTTGCTGTTTACCATGATGATGTAAATGTTTGTCTTGAAAGACTGTAATTGTAATTGGAGCTTTTCTCCTCGGGTCTCCACTGAAAATGGACCTTTGGCTCAGTTGGACCAACCTGGTTAACAAATGACAATAAATAAATCAATCAGATGGAAGGAGCCAAGCTGGCAAACTGGCTGCTTTTGATGTCTCGGTGACAGTTTTGGCCTTTGGCTAATGACTGGAGTCATGACTGGTAGTATGGGACAGTGCAGTGATTTGCCATTTAAATCAGGATTTCCTGCCAAATCAGAAAACTTTCGAGCCTTGGCTGAATTAGTTGTCACATCATTCATCTTACCAATTAATCTGCCAGAATCTTTGGTATTCTAGGGAATTTTAGCAGAAAATAGGAACATGGTGGAAGAAATCTAGTTTGACCCATACTCCTGAGAAAAAGATCAAAAAGACACAAATTGCAGCTTTCATTCTCCTGACTGTAAACAATGTTATTACAGTGCTCATTACATTTAACCTTACTCTGCAGAAACAAACTGACTTAATTGTTATTAAAAACAAGTAGAAAGAGTGTTATGATCCTAACAGATACTTGTCATGCATTCACTGTTTGTTTATTCACTAAAAACACAGTTCATGACAGTCAATTTATACCTGTGTATCTGTCCTAAGCTATTGAGCTAAAGAGTGTGTATTTGTTGACTTGCACAATTCATTGCCTGTTTTATTAAAAAAAAATAAAATAAAAAAAGGACAAAGTAAGAAATACATTACTGTCAGACTTTGAATAAATTTTGGACAAAGCTGTGAATGTATGTAGAGGAGCAGAACTGATGAATTTACAAAAGAAAGAACCTGTTGACGATTTCAGGAAACCTATCCATCTACCTAATGCATTTATATCAAATTCCATTTGGTAGAAGAAAAATCGGAGGAAATCATGTTCAGCATTTTTGAGGTTACTATTTTCTCCACAGTTGTGCTACCTACAGGTTGGTATCTATAAGATGGAGTGTGTGGGTGTCTCCCCCAACATGAGGAGTGTGGAGGTGCGGGCTTGCCATTCAAAAAAAAAACTTTGTTTTGAAATGTTTACAAGTAATGTTAGGCTATTTTTCTACTGAATGGCATTCACTGCAAATGTGCTCAGTAGACTGACATGAACCTGAATTTCATTGTATGTAAAATTAAAAAGCTAAAATTTGCTAATACTAGGAAGAATAATTATTTCAGGGAACTGATCAGTATGAAAAGTGCTTTAGACAGTATGGCAGACAAGACAGCTACTGGCATTTATAAGCTTGGAGATGCAGTTAAAACTGAAAAACACAGTTACCTCAGCAGCTGCTATTTTTCTGAAGTTATAGCTATCCTCATTATGAGGAACCTTCCATCTATACATATGTCTACCCTCATGGGTTAGGTCTGACTCCCATAGTGACCCTTTGAACAGCTGCTGCCATCCAGAGCAGCAAGTAGAGAACACAAATAGATTGCCAGGCCTTTCTTTCATATTAGTCACACGCCACATGTGCACCAAGGAGAACTTAGAGTCACCAATCAGATGACCGCATAACTTTAGGAGGTGGGAGATCATATTGAACATTCAATCAAAAAACGGGGAATGTGTGACTTGTCTAATAATTGTTACAAGAATGTATGTTTAGAGAAAAGAAAAAAGAAAAGAAGAAAATGTTTTGCAAGTGATTTATGCATACTAAACATTAGTTTATTAGATTATTTACTCACTGACCTGAACTTCTTTTCACCCATACAAATCTGAGCCAGCAGATGATTTGTTTGACCTATGTACTGTGTGTGTGCATTATTTTTTCTCATGGCACTAATGTCTATTAAAAAACAATCAAATAGATTAATAGGTATATAACAGGCATACTGTATAGATGACCATTGAGATCCTATCCAGCATTAGTCCAAAATATACAAAAATGTATTAGCTGGTCAAGTCAGGAAAAGCCAGCTGTACATCCCATGGGTGAATTTATGAATACCCATGCAGTGTTTAACATTACTGTTAAAGGTAGGTAATGTAGTAGTTTGCATTATGAGCAAGGAAAATGTATTCCATAACCAGTGTATTTGTAGTTTTTTAGTCATTCAGTCAAATCTGACTCATAGTGACCTCAAGGAATTTAGCATGCCAGACCTGTCTCTTAAGAGTTGCTTTTTTAAGTTCTTTCAAATTCATATTCATTACTTCAGTAATGCTATCCATTCTGCTTGGCTGCTGACACCGCCCCTTCTTCTTCTGTCCTTGATCGCTCCCACCATCAGTATCATCTCTAGCGAGTCCTGTCTTTGTATTATATGGCAAAAATACTTGAGTTTTAATTTTACTATTATGCCTTTCAGTGAACAGTCGGGATTTATTTCCTTAAATATTGACTAGTTCAAACTTCTTGCAGTCAATGGAATTTTCAAAATTTTCTATAACGTAAGAGTCCAAAAGTATCAGTTTTGTTGTCCTTATAATCCAGCTCTCAAAGGCATATGTTACAACTATGAAAACCACAGTTTTGACTATATGGGCCTTTAGGAACATAGGAGCATAGGAATAACACTAGACAGGTAGTCATGGGAACCATAAAATGCCTAGCCATATGCACCTTTAAGAAGACACATTTAAATGTTCCTGACACCTTTGCTATCAATATGATATCTTTGCTAGTAAAATCTTATCCAGATTTGCAGTAGTTTCCTCAAGAGTTTTCTTATTTTATAGCTGCATTCACCATCTGTGGAGATCTTTGTGCTCAGGAAAATACATGTTGTCACTATGTTCACATCTTTCCCATCTATTTGCAAAGACCTGAAAGGGCTAGAGGATACATTTTTTTCTATTTGAAGTTGAGCAGCAAACCATCTTTTGCACAATATACTTTAACCTTCATCAGCATGCTCTTAAGCTCTTATTTATTTTCAGCCATTAGAATGGCATCATCTACATGACTGATATTATTGTTTCCCCCACAATTTTGATTGCAGCATCTGATTTCTCTAACTCAGCATTTTGAATGCTATGTTCAGTATACAAATTCAATATGTAGGGTAACAGTCTGCAGCCTTGTCTTACTCCTTTCCAGACCTTCAACCAATCAGTTTTTTCTATATTCAGTTCCAACTTTTGCTTCTTGTTCTGCATACAGATTTCTCAGGAGGCAAATAAGATGATTCAGTATCCCCATTTTTCTATGCACTTGCCAGTGTTTGCTGTGATCCACACAGTCAAGGGCTTTTGAGTAGTCAGTAAAGCAGAAGTAAGTATTCTTCTGGAACTTCCGCAGTTTCTCCATTTATCTAGCAGATGTTGGCAATTTGATTTCTGATGTCTCTGACCTTTCTAAAAGCAGCTTATAAATCTGACAGTTTTTGGTCCATATAATGATGGAGTCTAGCCTGCATGGTCTTAAGCATTACCTTTCAGTATGTGAAACAAGTGCAACTATCTATAATTTGAACGCTCTTTAATATTTCCTTTTTTGGGATCAGAAGATAAATTGACCTATTCCAGTCCACACCATCTCATTTTCCAATTTTGCTGGCAAATTCCACACAGCTGTGTAACAACATAATTTTGCAGAATCTTAATTACTACATCTGGAATTCCATCCCTTCCTTGTTGTTAGCAAGGCTTTGAAGGTCTCATTAAATATGGCTCATTAGAATGCATGGCTCTAGATCAGAGAACATATCTTATATATTGGTGATGCTAGTTTTCTTCCTTTTAGTTCTGTAAATTCCTGACATCTCTTGCCCCAGGCCCTCATTTCTTTGCCTTTTATAATGCACATTTTTTGCTTGGAATTTTCTCTTAATATCAGCATTTTTCTTGTCTTCTTTGCCCTTCACTTTCAGTAGTCTTCCTTTAATTTAGCAATGCCTCCTTATCTCTTCTTGCTATTTTCTGAAACTGTACATCCAGTTTAACATATTTTCCTGTCTCGCTTCTGTTCTCTTTCCACAGGCAGATTGAAAGCTTTAACAGACAGATATTTTGCATTCTTAGTCTTATTTATGTTTGGAATACTTTAATAACATCTCTTGGACAGTATCGCAGTCTGTTGTACATAGTTCTTCAGGTACTCTGTATACCAGGTCTAATCCTTTAAATCTATTCTTTACCTCCACTACATTTGTACTTGGAATATTGGAATATTGTTGACATCTATATCTCAGTAGTCTACTCACTTGTCTTATTTTTCTTAATTTAAATCTAGATTTTGTAAGAAGAATCTAATGATTTCTGCCACAGTCAGTTCCAGGTCTTGCTTTTGCTGACTGTGTAGAGCTTTTCCTTCTTGAACATCAAAGTATAAAGTCAGTCTAGTTTTACCATTGACTATCTGGTGATAGTAAAGCGGACTCTTAGACTGTTGAAATGTGTTTGCTATGACCAGTGAACTATCTTGACAGAATTCTTCAAATTTATCCCACTTCATTTTGTATTTCAAGGCCTAACCTGCCTGTTATTCCAACTGGACTTTGACTATTAACCTTAGCATTCCAATCACCTGTGATGAATGTAACATCTTGATTTATTATTGTTTTATTTCCAGAAGTTGGTGCAGATCCTCATGAAATAGCTTCCTGCACTTCAGCATCTACAGTGGGAGCACAAAATCATATTGTTATATGGAGTAGCTTACCTTGTAGTCTTATTAGGATCATTCTATCATTTGTTTTAGGATGTAACCATGTATTGAATTTCACACCATTATATTATAGCAAAAAGCATGTCTTCATCCAAGCCAAATACTCCTGCTTCATCACATATCGCCTAATCTATCTCCTTTCCAAGTCTCTTCTCCTCTCTCAAGATTCACAGAAGATTGACCAGCTTTAGAAACTAATCTATATATTGTACATTACAATCTGTGTGATTGTACATTGCACTGTGCTTGTTAACTGAAATGTATATACACAGTTTTTTTTCTATGCAATTGGTCTGAACAACTCTGTTGTTGCTTACATTTCTGTATTTTTTGTTTGTGAAATGTTTTGTACTTAACCCTGGCTGAGCCTGAAATTGTTCAATATTGATCAGAGTACTACCTTGGTAAATAAATAACAATAAATAAATAAATATTAACTCTGAGGGCTACTCCATTTTTTTCTGCAAGATCCTTTGCTACTATTATCTTATTAATCCATTCCCGTCCATTTAGTTCACATTCACTATGTTCCAAGATGCCATTGTTTATTCTTGTCATCTATAACTGCCTGAAGTTTACCTTGGTTCATTGTTCTTACATTCCAAGTTCTAATGGCATATAGTTCTTTGCAGAACTGCACTTGTCCTTTGCTCTTCCCAGTAGTATGCTGGACATGTTGATACTCAAGAGTCTTATCTTTTGGTATCATTTTGACATGTCTCTTGTTGCTTTTGTCCCTGCGGATTTCTTGGCAAAAATCCTGGAGTGGTTTGCCATTACCCACTCCAGTGAACCATGCTTTGTCTGATCTTTTTGCCATGACCTTCCTGCCTTGAGATGCCCTATACAGTGCAGCTCATAGCTTCACTGAGGTGTCCAAGCCCCTTTGCCAGGCCATGATAATGGTTCAGAAAGCATGGAATTACATTGTGTTAAAGATCTGTCATGCTGGTGGGTCCTATTATATACCAATGAAGGTTTTTGCCCTTGGTATGAGTTCTCTCGATTCTGATCATCTTGCATATCTAACAGAGATCAAGCAGGGCAGGGTCCTTCATGGCACAGAACACTAAGCATAGATTCCACAAAGAGGCCATAATTTAGTAAATGGCATTCAGTATATCAGAGTAGCTTAACAAGTTTTGTACAGTAATGTTTTGGACCTTTCAAACTGGGTGAGATGTTTGGAGAAGTGCATGCTGATGGGGGCATTATATTCAATGGTAGGTCTAATGAGGGATGCATAATGAAAAATTTTGAGTTTCTTATTTCTAGAGGAAATGCCTTTGAAAATGAACAGTGTGGAATACAATAATTTCCTGATTATAATTGAAACATGGTTGTCAAAGGAAAATTGATGAAGGTAACTAGATTTTTGATGACTGTGTCAGTTTAAGGGGGTCTCCATAATAGTAAGAACTAGGGAAATCATGCTCCCCAAATAAAACCACACTAAATGTTTTATCATTAACCTGAGACCATGGTCAGTACAGCAGATATTAGCATGGTGAAACACTTGCTGGAGTATGTGAGCATCAATAGCGGAGTGCATGATTGCACCCAGCTTGCAGTCATCAGCAAACTTAGTCAGCTATATCCCTTTGACTTCCACCTTAACATTGGAAAAGTAGCTGTCATAGAAGAGGCAACCCAGGACAGAGCCATGACAGACACAACTAGTAATAATCTTTTTCTGTGAAAGAGGTACCTCCATCCCTTACTGTGTGAGTCCTGACATAGGGTTTACTTTTGAATTGGGTGAACTTGTTAATAATACCTGCATGGGGACATGTATCAAAGGACTTAGTCAGTGAGGCCAGAGTCTCACCTATACATCTCACCCTCATGATCAAAGCATACCAACCATGGGTAAATCCTCATATACCCAAACACAGTTGTGGGTTATCTATTTAATATTTATTTATTTATTTATAGACATGTGTTTACTGGGAAAGTCAGACTGCATAATAAATGCCCATTTTCAGTGGAGGCTCTGGGAGAAAAGCTCCACAGAGTTAAATAACATCAAATAAAATACTACTATAAATATAATTAAAAAAACATATATACTGTACATATAGTTTGATAGTAGAATACAGTGGATACAATAAAACATAAGGAGACACCGGCGATGTAATAATTAAAAAAAATAAACAATTATGGTTAAATAAGGCAAGCAGTATATACAAGAGTATTAGAAGTATAGTTTACTATGCTAGGAAATAAAAATAAAAAGATACAAGACCATCCTACGAGTGGAGAGAAGGCAGGTGTTGTTAGGTATAGATACATTGTAGAATCACAGGTTAGGTTAGTAAGAATGTAAGATATTTAAGCAATACCTCACAAGTGGGTGGGGGTACATCAGGATTTACCCACAGTTGTGTGGTTTAATTACGAGGGCAAAGTCCAAGTGATTAAGCAAAACCAACCATGAGTAAATCTTGCTATATACACACTCACGAGTGGGTTCAGGTTATTGTTTCATGCAATGACATTATATAAGAAATTGCTTACCTTTCTTAAATAATGTCTTTGTGTAATGACACCATGATGTTCCTCCATATTGTTTCCTGTTCTTCCATGTTTTCTGATGTGCTGTGCATGCTTATGGGAATTAAGTTCCCATGCTTGAACAGTACATCAGTGCTGCTGAATAGAAGCAACAGAAAAAAGAGAATCTCCTTTGCTGTTGTTTTTTTAAAGTGAAGTAAGGGAAAAAAGAGAATCACTGTTGCTCTTTTTAGTGTGGATTTTCTGAAGGATATGCCTGTCATTTTTAACGACTTCAACCCCACTGGCTTGGCACAAAACTAATTAATATAACAATACTATGAGGCAAGAAATCTTGCCATTGTGTGAAGATCAGGACTGAAAGGTACAAAAGCCTGCCGAGATTTAAGGAGGGGCAGCACAGAAATACAAAGAAAATCAGGTATGTTTCTGTTTCTTTGCAGAATGCACCTGATTTTTCTTATATTTTGTTCTGCCTCTGTAGCATATGTCATTTAAAAAGTCTGGCCGCTCAGTGGTAATTCAGCAGCTGGAGTTTTTTCTTTTGGCATGTACTCGATTTACAACAAGCACACTGGTTGGTCTGTCCAATCAACATGCATGTTTTTGAATGGAAATGGCCTGTCATTGTATAATTGTTGATATTGATCATACAGGTGAGGTGCATGGGCATAACCATGTTAGTTTTTATTGCTTAAATATTCTTTGTATAAACTATAAACATTTAGGTTAGGGAAGGAATGTCATGTATTGTGCAGTGCAGCTTTAAGCTTATGCATAAGATTAGAGACGTCATGTGCTTCTGTCTTGCTTCTCAATGGCTGCTGTGATAATAAACTATGCGGGCACTCTCCTGGTGTCTCCTGGATTTTGTTATCTGGCCGTTTGGTCTGAGTTGGGAGTTGGCATAATTGTCAAGGTGTTCACCTCACAGACACAAGGTACAGGGCTTCATTCTCACCTTTGAGGTAAATTGGCTAGGCTTGAAACAGACCACAAAGGCCGCCAGCCTGGTATTTACCAATAAAAATAATCCATATAGACTATTAACCTAACATTACAAAAAGCAAACAATAAACAACAGAAATATGCAGCAAGAAATTGATCAGTATTGCATCACTTTTCTGTTTCAGTATTTAATCTGAGCACTTATGTAGCAATTTAATTAGAATCTAATTACGCTAGTGAATAAAGTATTAAATAATCAGGTGTATTCATCTCTGCAAACTGTGGAAATATCATGGCGTCTACTTCAGCAGTACAAAATTTGCATGACTCAGAAATTGATTGTGACAAAGACAGAGCTTATTTGATTTTGTCAATACTATTTAATAAGTTGATGAAATAGGTAACAGGCAAATTGCACTGTGAAAGACTATGACATCGTTCTGAGTAGACGCATCTGTTGCAACACAATCGGCCAGTGAAACTGGTACAGTTGTTCAATGAATAGCTCTGCTGCAACACAGAACATGACTTTTCAATTTGGTTCCTTCTTGTAATATCTGTGAGGAATTTGCATGTTTCCCTGTATCTGCAGAGGATTTGCTTCTGTTTCCTCATACATCTCAAAGAATTGAGGAAGATGAACTAATAAGGATCTAAGCTGTCACTGTACATATATGTATGTGTGTGTGTGTGTGTGTGTGTGTGTGTGTGTGTGTGTGTGTGCGCTCATGCGTGTGTACGTGTGTGCTCATGTGTGTGTGTGCGCGTGTGCGTGTGCTCATGTGTGTGTGTGTGTGTGTGCGTGTGCGTGCGCACGTGTGTGTGTGTGTGTGCTCATGTGTGTGTGTGCGTGTGTGCGTGTGTGCGTGTGTGTGTGTGTGTGTGTGTGTGTGTGTGCTCATGTGTGTGTGTGTGTGTGTGTGTGTGTGTGTGTGTGTGTGTGTGTGTGTGTGTGTGCGCACGTGTGTGTGTGTGTGTGTGTGTGTGTGTGTGTGTGTGTGTGTGTGTGTGTGTGTGTGTGTGTGTGTATATACAGTATGCGTGAGCGCGCGTGCGTGTGTAAATCCCGCAATATACTGGTAATGAGTATGAGTGAATGCAGCATGCTGTAAAACATGCTACCTATTACTTAATTGTGCTGTTGCTAATGCAATAGAAGCAATTGGAACTTACAGGATGTTGAGACATTATACCACAATAAATGTAGGAATCGTTTACCCATGTAGAAGAACACCAGGCTTTGTACACACCGATATTCTGATTATTTAAGTAAATATGTTTGTATGGACTAAAGATAACAGACAATGGTGCCATATGATTAAATATGCAAAGGTCAAGAAGGACAGGCATTAGCCTTGACGGGTGTAGAATACATAAAAGCTGCCAGTGAACACCCAAGGTGTAGTATGACAATGCAGTCGCAGGTCATAGTGTCATGCTTCCTGCAACCTAGTTTCCAAATGGAAACTCTGTCTTTGTTCCTTTTCACCGGGTAGGCTTCAGGCATTCACAGATGTCTTAAGTTACTATGACCGCAATATAGAAATATAAAAGAAAAAAATGTCTTTCTTGATAGGATATAAAGAACTACAGTTTGTTGCAGTAAACATTTGCATTTTTAATACACCAAAGAAGCACTTTTGCTATATTCTGTTTGTATTGGAGGCATCACTACTCAGTATATTTCAGAGACAAAAACACAGTTGTAGCAACAGATTCCAAATTACATTTTGGACAAAAGAATTATAACTGCTAACTAAAAGAAAGATCAGACAAGGGTACCTACCTGGTACTTTTAATTGTTTATTTGGGAACAGTGTAATCTGATGATTAAAGTTACCAGACTGATGGCCAAATAGATATGTGGGCACTATGCAACTGAACCATGAGTATGACTAAATATTTACGCTATGCTTTGAGAGCTGTATGCTTGTAATTTAGCAGATTGGAAAAGCAATGAATCACTACATATACTGTGTTCAGTAACTTCTGCTTACCAATGAATATGCAGTTTATAAAATTAAGATCCGAAGATGGGCACTGCACAGGAAAATCCACATGGGTCTAGCTGGTGATTCTACCTAGATATCTCACCTATACATCTCACCCTCATGATCAAAGCATACCAACCATGGGTAAATCCTCATATACCCAAACACAGTTGTGGGTTATCTATTTAATATTTATTTATTTATTTATAGACATGTGTTTACTGGGAAAGTCAGACTGCATAATAAATGCCCATTTTCAGTGGAGGCTCTGGGAGAAAAGCTCCACAGAGTTAAATAACATCAAATAAAATACTACTATAAATATAATTAAAAAAACATATATACTGTACATATAGTTTGATAGTAGAATACAGTGGATACAATAAAACATAAGGAGACACCGGCGATGTAATAATTAAAAAAAATAAACAATTATGGTTAAATAAGGCAAGCAGTATATACAAGAGTATTAGAAGTATAGTTTACTATGCTAGGAAATAAAAATAAAAAGATACAAGTCCACCCTACGAGTGGAGAGAAGGCAGGTGTTGTTAGGTATAGATACATTGTAGAATCACAGGTTAGGTTAGTAAGAATGTAAGATATTTAAGCAATACCTCACAAGTGGGTGGGGGTACATCAGGATTTACCCACAGTTGTGTGGTTTAATTACGAGGGCAAAGTCCAAGTGATTAAGCAAAACCAACCATGAGTAAATCTTGCTATATACACACTCACGAGTGGGTTCAGGTTATTGCTCTCATGCAATGACATTATATAAGAAATTGCTTACCTTTCTTAAATAATGTCTTTGTGTAATGACACCATGATGTTCCTCCATATTGTTTCCTGTTCTTCCATGTTTTCTGATGTGCTGTGCATGCTTATGGGAATTAAGTTCCCATGCTTGAACAGTACATCAGTGCTGCTGAATAGAAGCAACAGAAAAAAGAGAATCTCCTTTGCTGTTGTTTTTTTAAAGTGAAGTAAGGGAAAAAAGAGAATCACTGTTGCTCTTTTTAGTGTGGATTTTCTGAAGGATATGCCTGTCATTTTTAACGACTTCAACCCCACTGGCTTGGCACAAAACTAATTAATATAACAATACTATGAGGCAAGAAATCTTGCCATTGTGTGAAGATCAGGACTGAAAGGTACAAAAGCCTGCCGAGATTTAAGGAGGGGCAGCACAGAAATACAAAGAAAATCAGGTATGTTTCTGTTTCTTTGCAGAATGCACCTGATTTTTCTTATATTTTGTTCTGCCTCTGTAGCATATGTCATTTAAAAGTCTGGGCGCTCAGTGGTAATTCAGCAGCTGGAGTTTTTTCTTTTGGCATGTACTCGATTTACAACAAGCACACTGGTTGGTCTGTCCAATCAACATGCATGTTTTTGAATGGAAATGGCCTGTCATTGTATAATTGTTGATATTGATCATACAGGTGAGGTGCATGGGCATAACCATGTTAGTTTTTATTGCTTAAATATTCTTTGTATAAACTATAAACATTTAGGTTAGGGAAGGAATGTCATGTATTGTGCAGTGCAGCTTTAAGCTTATGCATAAGATTAGAGACGTCATGTGCTTCTGTCTTGCTTCTCAATGGCTGCTGTGATAATAAACTATGCGGGCACTCTCCTGGTGTCTCCTGGATTTTGTTATCTGGCCGTTTGGTCTGAGTTGGGAGTTGGCATAATTGTCAAGGTGTTCACCTCACAGACACAAGGTACAGGGCTTCATTCTCACCTTTGAGGTAAATTGGCTAGGCTTGAAACAGACCACAAAGGCCGCCAGCCTGGTATTTACCAATAAAAATAATCCATATAGACTATTAACCTAACATTACAAAAAGCAAACAATAAACAACAGAAATATGCAGCAAGAAATTGATCAGTATTGCATCACTTTTCTGTTTCAGTATTTAATCTGAGCACTTATGTAGCAATTTAATTAGAATCTAATTACGCTAGTGAATAAAGTATTAAATAATCAGGTGTATTCATCTCTGCAAACTGTGGAAATATCATGGCGTCTACTTCAGCAGTACAAAATTTGCATGACTCAGAAATTGATTGTGACAAAGACAGAGCTTATTTGATTTTGTCAATACTATTTAATAAGTTGATGAAATAGGTAACAGGCAAATTGCACTGTGAAAGACTATGACATCGTTCTGAGTAGACGCATCTGTTGCAACACAATCGGCCAGTGAAACTGGTACAGTTGTTCAATGAATAGCTCTGCTGCAACACAGAACATGACTTTTCAATTTGGTTCCTTCTTGTAATATCTGTGAGGAATTTGCATGTTTCCCTGTATCTGCAGAGGATTTGCTTCTGTTTCCTCATACATCTCAAAGAATGAGGGAGATGAAACTAATAAGGATCTAAGCTGTCACTGTACATATATGTATGTGTGTGTGTGTGTGTGTGTGTGTGTGTGTGTGTGTGTGTGTGCCGCTCATGTGTGTGTGTGCTCATGTGTGTGTGTGTGTGTTTGTGTGTGTGTGTGTGTGTGCAAGTGTGTGTGTGTGTGCTCATGTGTGTGTGTGTGTGTGCGTGTGTGTGTGTGTGTGTGTGTGTGTGTGTGTGTGTGTGTGTGTGTGTGTGTGTGTGTGTGTGTGTGTGTGTGTGTGTGTGTGTGTGTGTGTGTGTGTGCGCGCGCACGTGTGTGTGTGTGTGTGTGTGTGTGTGTGTGTGTGTGTGTGTGTGTGTGTGTGTGTGTGTGTGTATATACAGTATGCGTGTAGCTGCGTCGTGTAAATCCCATAATATACTGGTAATGAGTATGAGTGAATGCAGCATGCTGTAAAACATGCTACCTATTACTTAATTGTGCTGTTGCTAATGCAATAGAAGCAATTGGAACTTACAGGATGTTGAGACATTATACCACAATAAATGTAGGAATCGTTTACCCATGTAGAAGAACACCAGGCTTTGTACACACCGATATTCTGATTATTTAAGTAAATATGTTTGTATGGACTAAAGATAACAGACAATGGTGCCATATGATTAAATATGCAAAGGTCAAGAAGGACAGGCATTAGCCTTGACGGGTGTAGAATACATAAAAGCTGCCAGTGAACACCCAAGGTGTAGTATGACAATGCAGTCGCAGGTCATAGTGTCATGCTTCCTGCAACCTAGTTTCCAAATGGAAACTCTGTCTTTGTTCCTTTTCACCGGGTAGGCTTCAGGCATTCACAGATGTCTTAAGTTACTATGACCGCAATATAGAAATATAAAAAAGAAAAAAAATGTCTTTCTTGATAGGATATAAAGAACTACAGTTTGTTGCAGTAAACATTTGCATTTTTAATACACCAAAGAAGCACTTTTGCTATATTCTGTTTGTATTGGAGGCATCACTACTCAGTATATTTCAGAGACAAAAACACAGTTGTAGCAACAGATTCCAAATTACATTTTGGACAAAAGAATTATAACTGCTAACTAAAAGAAAGATCAGACAAGGGTACCTACCTGGTACTTTTAATTGTTTATTTGGGAACAGTGTAATCTGATGATTAAAGTTACCAGACTGATGGCCAAATAGATATGTGGGCACTATGCAACTGAACCATGAGTATGACTAAATATTTACGCTATGCTTTGAGAGCTGTATGCTTGTAATTTAGCAGATTGGAAAAGCAATGAATCACTACATATACTGTGTTCAGTAACTTCTGCTTACCAATGAATATGCAGTTTATAAAATTAAGATCCGAAGATGGGCACTGCACAGGAAAATCCACATGGGTCTAGCTGGTGATTCTACCTAGATAGCGAAGGGTTTACTTTAAACAAAGAATGCTGGAAAACATATGGGAGTATCTAGATGATCATTGCCATACCTCTCAACAGCCCAGAGTTTTGTCTAATAATTTTAGATCTGCTCCTCATAAAAATATGTGGTTTTCTGTCTAATCATTCAGGATTGTAGTCTCTAAATAATGACAAACATATGAGTTTCAGAATTCATATCCTCCAGAAAATGAATTGATCAGGAGACACATCAGTACCTCGCTGCAAAGTATTTTTGCATTGCATCAAAGTGATGTGATCGTCACCGTTACTGATGTACAATGTCTTAATTAAATTCCCCTCTCAACAGTTCCTTTAGCTTGATCATTTGACTGTGCTTAACTACAATTCATAGTAATATGCTGAACCACTTATGTTTCCAAAAAAAACTCTTGAAGTCTGTATGGGTCATTGCTTGACATGAGAACATAATAACATCATATTATTGAAAAATAGCTTTCAGTGGACTTATAACACCTTGACCTGTAATATCATTCAGGTAACATCTTCAGTAAATGGAACAGTTGTCAGCAGTTACCAGATAAATATTTTCTCTTGTTACTTGAAGGGAGCTCTACAAACCCAGACCATAGACTTCCTGAAC
>NC_056729.1:917866193-917938693 GCF_019279795.1 Protopterus annectens
ATATTGGATTTATTCAAATTTTCATCCCTATTAGACATCCACTCCTTTTTCCATAACCACCATCTGATTTTATTTAATATTGTTGCTAAAATCCATTTACCATTAAATATAATGTCATTTATTATTTCATTCCACGTAACCCATATAACATAAAATAACTTTTCATCTGTTCTTTTAACATAGTTTTTACTTTTATTTTTATAACATCCATATAAATTATATCCATGTTTATTTTATCCACTTCTTTTATATCTTTAAAAAATATTCTTTACATAGTTTTCGCCATAACTGTTTTACTCTTTTGCATTTTAAAAACACATGTTCTGTAGTTTCTATTACTTTTCTTTTTTATATGGCATATTTGCTTTTACTGGCAATTTAACTATTACCAGTGTCCACAAAAAGTCTTGACATTCTACTTTCTGATTGCACCATTTGCTTCTTATTTTATAGCTTTCATTTTTTTCATATGATTAGATTTTCCCATGGTTTTACATAGTAATGCTTTGCCATTACATTCTTATGCTTTCCTACCATTTTCTATATAATCATTTCATTAGTACCCATACAATTTCATATCTAACTGTGTTAAATGCCTTAAGGTCTCCTATAATGATTTTTGATTCTTCTTTTCTCTTCATAATATCATCCACAATGTCTCTATCATTAACAATTCTTGACAACCCTTCCCCTTTATACTATATATGTTATCTTCCATAATATTTTCCATTTTAATTTCAAATCCCTTTTGTATTATTTTCATAAAGATCATATAATCATTATTATTCAACACCTTTTTAATTTTCTTCTAGCTTCCCTCTTCCATATGAATTTAAATATTCACTACATTCAACTAGCAGTTTATCTATTACCAGTCTCCACAAAAAATCTTGACAGTCTACTTTCTGATTACACCATGTGCTTCTTATTTTTATAGCTTTAGTATTTTCATCTGTTAGATTTTTCCATGGCTTTACATGTTTTATCATTACATTCTTATACCATATTTTTTCATCTTTTTCTATATCATCAATTTTTATTTTCCACAAAAAAGTTTTTCTTGAAAATATTTTATTTCTTCATTTATACACTCTTTTTCTCTTTTAATCTTTTTACCATACCCCAAAATGTATCCTACTTATATTTATGCAGTTGTACTACTAATCTCTCATCTTTTTCATTTATCCACTTTAACACTTTGTACAAATTTAATGAAGCAGCTTATACCACTGGGTTAATTAACCCTAAACCTCCTTCTTCTTTATTTACATACAACACTCCTCTTTTTACTGGGTTTAATTTAGAACTCCATCTAATTGGAACAATTATATACAATAATTACTTTTCAAATATTGTTGGCAACATGAATACACTTACTATGTATGCTGTTTTTCCATCAGTACCGAATTTATCAAATAAGCCTGTTTTTCTGAATGATAATTTATATGTTCACCAGAAAAGACATTTTTGTTTATTTCTTTTATTGCTTTTTCCATTTGAATTCTACTTAAATCATTATTCCCAAATTTTATACATAACACAGTCATTCCATTCATTGTAAAATATATGCCAGTCAAAATACCACTTAGAAACCAACACCAAAAAGCAAAATGCAGGAACAGGAAACCAGTCAGGAATAATCCACAAAAAAAGAGCGATCAAAGGAACCATAACTGATTTAATGAGCCATTCGCAGTTTCACTGTAGCGTCCGTGTGCACTGAGACTTGCATGGCTTAATCTTTGAGACAAGCATATGCTACTGGCAGGATCAACCAGATACTAGTTCCTTTGATCGCTCTTTTTTTGTGGATTATTCCTGACTGGTTTCCTGTTCCTGCATTTTGCTTTTTGGTAAAATATATGCCCCTGATCTTTACTACATCACCTAAACCTTTATGTTTCTCTTTATTAAAAGCCACCCGTATCATCTCCAGATACTCATTTGTACAAATTATTACTTCTTTTAGCCAAATTGTGTTTCTTTGCAATTATTATGTCATCTGCATATGTTAACAGAACTGGAATTTTTAACCATTCAGGTGTTATACACCCCACCTCCTTCATTTTGTAATTTATTTCACATACTATCACATTCATAATTAATGCAAACAGTATACAACTCCTTGGACATCCCTGTCTTACACTGCTCTTCATACATACCTCTTGGCTTAACCAGCCATTTACAAGTATTTTACCTTATTATTAGACAAGCTGACATACATTTCTTAACTTTCTCACTTATATTATATTATTGCATTATCACCCATATGATTTCATGTCTAATTGCATCAAATGCCTTATTAAGGTCTCTTATCATGATTTTCACTTCTTCTTTTCTGTTCATAATATAATCCACACTTTTTCGAGCATTAATAATTTTCAAGAACCCTTCCCCTTTACACTATACATGCTATCTTCCATAATATTGTCCATTTTAGTTTCAAATCTGTTTTGAATTATTTTCATTAAGATCTTAAAATCATTATTATTAAACGCTATTGGTCCCCAGTTTTTTTTAATTCTCTTCAATCTTTCTTC
The DNA here is from genome assembly GCF_019279795.1 of Protopterus annectens. NCBI lineage: Eukaryota > Metazoa > Chordata > Ceratodontiformes > Protopteridae > Protopterus > Protopterus annectens. The sequence goes on from NC_056729.1 coordinate 917,868,734, forward strand.
TTCCATACGAATTTAAATATCACACTACAAAATTATTTCTATATAAAACCTTCACTTAACCATTCATTCAAAATATTTAAACAATATTTTTGCCTTAAATTATTATACATTTCATACCCTATTCCATCTGGGCCTGTAGTTGTAGCTAAATCTATATTAACTTGTCCTACTACTTTATCTAGCTTATTTAAAGAGATCTCTTTTACTGTTAACTTTTTTATTTCCATATTTTTCCACTACCTTCTTTTTTTTTCCTTAAACATTTCTTATACATATTGTACTACACTATTCATAATCTTTTCCTGAATTCTTTGTATTTCACCTTTTACATTTTTATTTCTCTCACTTACACTACAATCTTCCTTTACTATTCTGCTTAAGTAACTCAGTACTACTTGTCATTTTCCTTGTAAAATATATATATTTGCTTATATAACAATTATTCTATTTTTCTTGATTTCTTTCATAATTCTTTTTCTTTCTCAAAGTACTTTCTATCATTAAGTTCAAAACCTTCCAATACATCATTATATGTTCTTTTCTTTTCTTTCTCTGCTTTTCTCACATCATATTGCCACTGTAAAAAAAGCATTTTTTTAATATTTTTCCTTAAATATTATCCACCATTCAAACCAATTTTTATAAACTGTTCTCACAGTAATATGATCTTTCCATAACAATATTACTAATCTCCTTCCTTCTTTATTCCATGCTTTCTCATTTATCCTTTTCTTTCATTAGCCTATTTTTATATATTTCTTGTTTTCTTTTATCTCTAGCCATATTGCAAGATGCAACTACCTTCCCTTCGTTTGCAACTAAACCTTCTGATACTAAAAAATAATCTGTTTCAGTTCTATATATACCACTTTTGTAAGTCCATGAATTTTTGTTCCAAAGTTTTAACTTACCACATCTTATAAGTTCTAACAGTATTCTTATATCATTTTCTTTCTTTTTCTGCTTGCTTCTTAAATCACAAAGTCTACTGTTATTGCAATATTCATATTTATCACTACATAGTCTAAATCTGATGAAATACACTTTCATTTTCTTTATAGATAGTATAAGTATATAATGCTATCATTTTATATACTTGTTCTTCCCATTTTAAATCTACAATGGTAAATCTTCCTAGTTTTGGTAAAGTTACATCTAATATCTTTACTATATTGCTACAGAATATGACTATTCCAGAACATGTCTCATTTCCCAAATTCCAGATTATTTTACCTCTCTATACCTTCTCTGTTTATAATCTTTCTTGATTTGTTAAAAATCTTGTGTCTTCTAATATAATTACATCTACATCACGTGTATTACCCACTCCAAAATTCCTATTCTTCTTACTATATTCTTAATACTATTCAGATTTACAGAAATCAATCTAAAATTTTCCTTTTCTCTTAGATTCATGGTTTCTTATGTTCATAGCTAGTTACTAGGCCATTCTAAGCCTAACCAATTTCTTTCCAGAAGGTGAGACTCAGACACTGTACCTTATGTCTGTGAGTCAAGCACATTAAACATTACACCAAGCCCCAGTCTTTAGTTGTGCATATTCGTTTTCATTTCCTTTTTTTCCTTTTGTGCCTATCCATATACATTTTCTTATTCTATCTTTTACCTGTTTTCCAATAGAACTCTTTTCCCTCTTTCACTACCTCCCAGTTTATGCCTTCTTCATTTCTTATTTCAGATCCTTCTTCTATGTCCTCTTTATTATTTTTTCATCTAATTTGTCTTCCATCTCTACTACTTCTAAACTTTCTTTTCTTTGTTCATTTTCTTCTACTTTTTCTTTTTCTTACTCTTATTTTCATTTTTGCAATCCATCCATAAATGTCCAATTTTATTACATTTATAACATTTCAATTCACATTTTTGCATCATGTCTCATTTCCCCACAAATATAGCATTTTCTTTTGTCACAGTTACTTATTAAATGCCCTTTAAAAACATGATTTGGGTTGTCCCCATTATTTTACAACACTCCTATTTCCCTTCACATTTATCATGCTTGGTATATGTATATTTTTTTCTCTTTCTATTTTAACACAATATTACAATCTCAGCCACCAGTCCATAAACCCCTTTTGTCATAAACATTTACAATGTCCAGGACTTCTTTACATAAAGTTTTCAAATGCCCTTTCAAAGTCTCTCTTTCTATCTCTTTTCAGAATTGTACATGAATCTTCTTTTTTGCTACCCTGTTAAATGCTTTTATCACATAAAGACTCCATGGGTTACAGTCTTTCTTTTTTTCATATTCTCCAAGAAAATTTTCCATTGAAAAAACAATCTCAAATATAATGTCACAAAATGTCTCTGTTAATAAGAATAAATGTTTTTACCTCATGTGCTTTTATACCCAAAGGAGCTATTAAATTGTCCAACACTTCATACCTGGCTATTTCTTTGTCTTCTTTACTTTAAATCATTACCATGTACTTCTGTTTTTCATTTTCTTCTGCCTTCTTTTTTTGTTACTCCACTTTTGCCTGATTTTACTTTCTCTGTATATGTTTTCCTTTTCATCTCAACACTGTTCTTCGGGATTGTCTCTGCATCGTCCTTTTGTATTTTCTCCATAATGTTCCCCCAGAAAACATCTCCTTCCTTTTCTGGCTCACTCTGCACCACCATTTCTTTAAGTAAATCATTTCACAACCCTCCTAACTGAAAAGTTGTAATTATACAGCCATCATTTGCTGGCTCATCTCCATGAAGCAGGTTTATTTGAAACATTTCCTCAAAATCCTACATACACTCTCCAGACTCTATATTTGCTTTCTCCTTCATTTCTTTCACCACTCCATCAACTTTTTTTCTCCCCATCTTCCTTCATATTTCTCCATACTGCCTCTGCACCTGGAATGGAAACAGGATGTGCTCCTCCAAAATGGTTTCCACTCACAACAATGACAAGTAGGTGAAGTTCCTGGATGTCCTGGCCAAATTTCCCTTAGTAGTATAAATACCACCCTGTGTCTCCCCTGAATAGATGCTACTTCCCCAGTGGGACTAATGTCAATAAAGGATAAATAAAAAAATAAATAAATAAATAATATGCCTCCAAAGATGTTGCAATCCCCTTATATTGTTGTTTCACCAGGGCAGTCATAGTATACAATGCTTCATTTGGAATGCATATCCCCAAATACCTTTCATAACTAGAAAGTCTACAATATTTTTTAACTATAAAAGATCAAAGGACTGAGTTCCCTCAGCTACCCATACTAAGTAATAACCCCCTCACTGTTCTATATTCCATACCATCTTGTACATGGTGGTCTTCACCTCACTTTCTGGACTATGAAAGATCCTGACTTACTTGATATTCTCTTCCTCAGAAATACTGGTAATACTGAAAGTGTTTAGTCCAACAACCTTAGCTCTCTTTGCAACAGAAATAAGAGCTCTTGGAGATATGTTTCTCACCCAAATAATCCCCAATCTATAGAACTAGTTGCCCTTGCATGTCAGACAATGTAATGCATTGGCATCTTTCATGTTCTGTCTTGACAACTGGATAGGTTCCCACACAGTTGTTTAATGCACTAAGCAGTATGTCTCTCATCAAGTAGTGTTACAAATCCACCTACTAAATTATATGGATTGCATTGTTGGGATGCATATGATCTACTAAGAATCCATAAATTGATAAAACTAATAACAGCTACTTTTTTAACTTCCTTCCACCTCTTTGAACCTTATTGCTTCTCTTTACTAAAAGCCAACAGGCTCCCAGTATCTGCACATGCAACACTATGCATCTCATTTCTGTTTCATCTTCTTCAGTTAGAAAGTTTTCCACATTTGCAAAAACACATACAAGGCATTTTAAACCAAAACACAGCCTCACAAGGTCCCCTTTTGTCCTTGCTAACACAGTAAGGTCCTTTTCCAAAATTGGCTGGTGCAGTCTAGAGCTTGACCTCCATTAATATCCACTATTATGCATTCAGCAAAAACTCTAGACTGGCACCTTCATATCAGTAACCAGTGTAGCTGTCTTAAGCACAGCAGTTCAAGAATTAGCCACTAAATGCTATTACTTGTTACTATAATATTACCCCTCTTCCTCGTACATTATCCACTGTTTCTGTTATCAACTGCTTCCATTAATGTTAAGCATATTGCTTATAATGCATTATATATCTTGCATTATATTCTCATGACAGTCTCATGTTATCTAATTGTCACTGCATAGCTTGACAGTTGTTCATTTTTATAGTATGTTCACTGTTGAAACATTATGTTAGCTAAGTAGATCAATTTTGTTGTGTATAATTCATACAACTGTGCATATGGCTACTATATTTTAAATCTTTATGTATTAGTGCTGTTGGAGTTTGTACTGTGACAACAGTCCAAATTATTACTGAACAGAGTCCTGTACCATTTTCAGTTTACTAACCATATAAGCAAGCAAGCAACCAACCAAACTAATTAAACATTTAATTAACATTAATTCCTTAGGTATTTTGTTTTTCGTGTTACTAAATGTATATTCTTTTTGTACTTAATTTATTTTATAATTTGTCTCCTTGTAATTTAGTATCTGTGGAGCTTTTCTCCCCGGGCCTCTACTGAAAATGGACATATATCCAGCTAGACTAGCCCGGTTAACAAATGTAAAATAAAATAAATAAATAAATAAATTATTATTGTATTTTATTCTGCAAATAAAATACTTAAATAGTACACTAGAATATACTTCAACAACAGAATATGTAATATGGTACACAAAATAATACCAGAAATATTTCCCTTTCTGCCATTTGACCTTGAAAACTGACTTGTGGTTTTACCATTCATGAGAAAAATTGTCATGGTTAAAATACTTACCATGTTTTCTCATAGTCCTCCTTATCTTTACCTTTAGAAATTTGTTTTCTCTTAGCAAAGAAATAGAAAAGCTGCATATTTTTGCCATTGATTTACTCAAATATTTTTTATAGCTTTCATTTAAGAAGCATTGTATGAAGTGAATATATAATGGGCACACAAAAACATCAGTCGCATTTTCTCTTATGTAGTTTGCATTCATGGCTTTGCCTTTCACTTATTCACAAGGTAAGCATGCATTGGTGAAAGTCCATCCATAACCCTTATTTCACTTTTTTAACATGGAGTCAGGGTGGCACTGGGACAATGACAATCATCTAGAGCCAAGGTTTACACCACCGGTTGGCTAGCCCTCCCGCAGTAGTTCTTCCACACCACACACTTGCACACACACTCACACCTATGGCCAGTTTAAAGCATCCAGTCATCCTACTGCATGTCTTTGAAATGTGAGAGGAAACCAGAGCACCCAGAGGAAACCCACACAAGCAAAGGAAGGACATGCAGACACCATACAGAAGGCACTCCTGACGAGAATCAAAATGAGGATCTTCTTGCTGTGAGGTGACAATGCTATCCAACACGGTTCTGCTCTCAGATGTCTACACATACATGGTTAATGATTGTTCATCTCTTTGTCTATGCTATTTGGGAGCTGCCTACCATTTAATGTTACAGTTCTCTCTCTTTCTGAGGAATTAAAGTAAAGGACAGCAGTCTACCTTCTAAGAAGAGATCATTTTATTAATTATTCCTAACTGCTACAAATACAAGACTTAAAAACAGCATCCTTCTTGTCACCTCCATCCTTAGATAGTATTTACTGAGCTTTATCATCACTGCTAATTTCAGCACTTGACAGTGTTCAGTTTTAAATAGCAGTTTTTGCTTCTAATATTTAATGAAGAATCTGTATATGCACTTGACTATATATCACAGAATGGTACATGCCTATACATATATTATGCTGTTTTGTGAACTGTAAATACTTTATTCTTAATTCATATTGGCTAATGAACATATATCTAATATATTTACCCCTAATAAATGAACAAAAAGATATTCAGGTTGACATAGTATTATGTTGCAAACTAATATCCTTGAGCTGCAGAAGAAGAAGAATCATCTGTCAAAATAGTGGAATTTGTGTAGTAAATAACGTTTTGCCTGGGCTCTCCATTTAAAATTATCTAGACTAAAAAGGAGAAGACAGGAACATAGAATTCAATGGGAACAACCTTTTGATGAATGTTACTATGCTTAACCTTTTTACATAGAACACCCAGTATGTCCATATCCTGGGCATTGCTAGATCAGATTAGTGTCAGTGGAAGAATGGATAACAGTACCCAGCTTGCAGTTGCCAGCAAGCTTAATCAATCCCACTTCTGGGATATTGGCTTGAATGCCTACAAAATAAATGGCAAACAGCAGAGGGGAGAGCGCTGATTGATGTGGTACCCTATTAGTTACACGTTTACTGTCACAGAAGGTGCCAGCAAGTTATGCAACTTGGGATCTGTTAAGTAGCCAGTGTGCAATCCTGCATACAGTAAGATGTTTACTTTAAGTTTGTCTGTTTTTTTCTGTAATATCAGTGGCTAATGGCTAGTGGCAAAAGCTTTGCTGTGATCAAGATAAGCATTATGAATGTAATGACCTCTATCCGCAGCCTCTATAACTATTCTAAAGATGTTTATTAGGTTTGAGAGACAGGACCTGCCCTTCAGAAAACCAAACTGACTGGGGTCTAGATCAGTTAAAATGTTGCCTGCGTAAATGAGTTCTGCTATGAAACTTTTCATGGCTTTGCATATATGGCTGTCAAGGTGGTTAGGCCTATAATTACCTGGGTTTGTACGTGTGTCACCCTTTGAGTTACAGTGGCTGTTCTCAATGTATCAGGTAAACACCCTGTGGCTAGGCTGAGACTGAACAGTTTAAGTAGAGGGTCAATGTATACATAGCACTGATGAGAATTCAGACTGGTATGTTATCTGGTCCCATGGAATTATTGTCTTTAGTCTTTAACAGGGGATCTAAGATTTGTTTCAAGGAGATTTAAGGGAGAATTGAAGATTTGGGGATAGTGGGGTCAAGAATATGGGTAAGTGGGATAATGTTATCATTACATTTGTTTGTTTATATATATCTTTGAGGTAAGAATGTGTGACATTATATTTATGGATGAGTTCAGTGCATTACTGGACATCATTCCTTAGTGCCCTGACATAACTGAAGAAAACACTGTAGACACCTTTGGTATCTGCAGTGATATCAAGACTGTACTTTAATTTACATTTTCTAATAGTGCTTTTAGGTTCCTTGCTGGCATGTTCCAGTATGGTCTTGAGGTAGGTGATGGGGTTTCTTACATTTTTTATTGTTTTCTTTCTTTTTATATAGTTTATTAATACTAGAGTTCCACCAGAGAGGTTTATTTCTGAATGTACCCTTATATGTAGGGTGCACTGGCACAGACTTTTCTAGGTGACTATTTAGGTAATAGTGGAGATAAATGCAGCAGCCCACTCACTTGGGACCATTTTTGGGAGATTAATCGGAAGTTTGTATATAACAGGTACAAGCTGAAGTGATACTGCCCTGAAGAAGTCCCTAAAAGTTGTATCAGTTGGTGGCAGAGTGCTACCGCTAGGCCTGACAGAGTAGATTACTGGTTTATAGTCAGAGTTAACCCAGTCTGAGGAGATATGGTGTGGAATACAAGCAGGGGTTTGGTTGTTAAGGACTTAGGTCAAAGATGTTAGTGCCTCTAGTTGGTAGTTTTATATTTGCTCAATGTGAATAAAATGCCATTTCCCCCAAATAAAGCATTTGTCTAATAAAGAGAAAGAAATGATAAACTTTAAATGCTGTGTACAGTTTGTATGACAAGCCATGTACAGATATTTTTTGACTGACAGTTGAACACCTTACCACCCAACACATTATGTGACTCCTATTCCTCAGGAAATGTCTTCAGCCTGTCTAAATCATGATCAAGGTTATTATATTAAACAGTGATCCTTCAGAAGAAATTAATAACAATTTGAATTACTACAGTCTATGGGAAGTATTTATTGGTAATATCTCATGTATTTAGGCAGATTCAAATAGAAGTGAACAAGTATTTGTCAGTGCTGAATGCAGCCTTGCCCTGGAACTCTACTGAAATATTAGTAGTTGAAGATGTATGGTTAATAAAATAAGAAAGCATTATGTACTGTAAAAAATTTAGACAACAGCCCTTCATCTTGGTTTGCACAGCTGGAACTGTAGCACAGTGGAGTCATTTTAATACTGCCATAGGAAGCCCTACTTTACAGACCTGAAGAATAGTATGTGATGTGCTAGTCTGCACATATGTGTCTACAGTACATTAAACGTAACGCTACAATGGAACACTATATATTCTGTAGCCGAAGGGTGCAGAATTCAGTTGTGTATTAACATGGGATGTCATATCTTGACATAGCTTGTGCATTGGACTAAGAATAATGCCGTGACAGGATGGAGTATGTTGCAAAGCATTACATGTTTTCAGTACTAACGTGGGAAGCACTACATTGTGCAGCTGACTGCAATATAATTAGCAGCTGGTCAGCACTGTATTCATAGTAATGCCAGCACAAGATGCCTTAAATTGTGTGGCTGATTTTAACACTTTAAAGTCAGTCTAATATTTCTGCAGGACTCTCATTATTGCATGGATGAGCAACTTTAGATTTACTTTAGTACTTGCATGGTATGGCATGGGTTGGAGAGTTTATTTTATAGTAGTTTACAATTCCTTTATTACCATTGTGGCATAATATACATTGCACATCCGAATGACACAGAATTCATTTTAATATTGGTATTGCATGACTTAGGTTGAACAGATAATATTCTGCAGTTTTTGATTCACTTTAAATATGCAATCGGGTGTTGTACATTGCACTATCAAATAGAATTTGATCATTCACATTACAAATTAAAGATTTTTGTTTGTGTATTACTGCAAGCTATTTAAACCTTGAACACCATCCATCCCATATTTGTATGAAACACTGTAATCCTGCACATGCCTTAACAAATTACTATTGCACAAAGGGATCATCTTATATGAAATAAAGGAAAATGATTTTACTACATAAAAAGGATTTATATACTAATAACCAATGGATTTGGAACTCTATCTATTCATTTTCTACCTGACAATGAGAAATAATGCCCAAATATAGGCAAAGGCATGTTTTGGTTCATTTCACATAGTTACAAATATTATCTGGGCTAGTATTTGCATGTTGATACAGGAGTGGGACAATATCCAATAATAATTAAAGTCCTGAGTTTGTATGTTGCAGAAGGATATATAAACATCAACATTCTGCTTTTCCCCTGGCTTTTACTTATGAAGTGCCACACTGCTCATGCATTACAAGACTGACATTAAATTAAAATATTAATTTATGTGAGAAAAGACAAACATTTTTTATACTTAATAAATACCAGTGAAAACAACAGATTGATTTTGTAATAAATCAATTACTTCTATTTATTTATTTGGGAAGCTGAGATCGTGCATGGACACATTCCATAAGCTCTTAGTTGGTACAACTCCAAACCTTTGGGCTATTTAAATGTGTGGGATTTTCCATAAGCAACTTATAAAGCATTTATGAGCTTTGTATGAAATCCACCCCCCTCCCATGAGGTTGGGGCTGTACCATAAGATTACTGGGATTTTCCCACTGTGGCATTGGAATGAAAAGGTGCATGGCTCACTCTGCAATGCTAAGGAAATTTATTGGTTGTAGACATCATGAGAGTTTTTGCAGATATATTAACATTTAGGAAAAAGTGGGATATTCCTAGTCATGAGCATTGGAAGTCTTTCAGTGGTAGGCATGCAAGCCTAACCTCTGATTTTGAGAACTTTATAGGGAAACCTGTCTTCCCTTTCTGGAAAAATGTTGGAGTAAAACCAACCTATTTGTAAATGCTTATAACTCCTAACTCAACACTAATTTATAGAATATTTAATTAAGAGAAAAGGAAGAAGAAATTCTGTGAATTGATGATGGACCTGTCAGTGGGTGCTGTTCAGAGCTTATTGTGGAAGCTGTATGTAAGTCTGTGCCAACATCCATATTTCTCTGAAAAACAATTGCTGTTCTTATTTAAGGGTTATTGGACCCCTGTCCACAGACTATGGTAAGGGTTCTTACAGACAATTATCAGTAGGTACACTGAGAATCTCTCTGATGCATCTGTACCCTAGTATACATTGTTTGGGTTGGAGTAGCGACCCTTGGTAACATTGGGTTCAGAGCTTTGCTTGATGGAAACCCTTCTCTTTCCTGTGCCTCACACTGTATGTAGTGCAATAGCAGACATCAGAGAATGGCTTCTGCAGCTTGGTATTTACCCATACCTATATTACCTGCCTTTGGAAGCCTTCCATCTGTGGTAGTGGCCTGATTTAGTAGGATAGTGGGGTAGATTTGCTCCAAAATTCATGGAGCAGTTAATTACAGGGAAACTAATAACAGATGGCAAACAGTCTTTTGAGTAGGCTTTTATAGCTGCAGGCATAGTGCACTTGAGAAAATTGTTGTTTATATATAACTATTGCCATCTCACTCTTAGGTTCATAGGTTCATAGGTAGGTACTAGGCTATCGGCCCAAGGGCCTACGTAAGCCTAGCCAACAACTTTCCTACCTTCTTTGGTAGTTATGCCTGACTGTTGCTGGTTGTCTCTCACATAATCCATCGACCTCTTTGCTGGACATCCTTATCTCCTCTTCTGCTTTCATGCACATGTGCCTGAACCATGATAATTTGATCTTTTTGACCTTTTCTGCAAGTTAAACTGCTTGAGTTTCTAGTCAAATGTTCTCATTTTATCACATGTCCCACAGAGTGCATTCTGTCACCTATCTAAGGCACTTCATCTCCATCACCTTCCTCAACTGCTCTGCCCAGGTTTCTGTACCATACAGTAGTACTCATCGCACCACTATTTTGTACACCATACTTTTCAGCTTCTTTGGCATTCTTCATACACTACCCCTGACACTCTGTGGCAGTTGGCTGTAGTCCTCAGGTTCTAACTTTGACCTCCTCATTCAGATTTCCCTTCTCCTCAACCAACCCTCCCATGTACCTCAAACCATTTTCTGTTCTATCTCAATTCTCATCTTCTTCTGATTTTCCTCATTTGCTGTCATTACAACTGTCATATCTGTACTCAGTTTCATCCACTGTGCCCTCTGTTTTGCATTCCATCCCCTAACCTTTGCTGAAGTTCTTGTTCAGAGTCTGCGTATAATGACACATTATCTGTATACAGCAAATTTGTTGATCTGTCCCCTCCTACTCATCTGGTAATATAGGCAGTCACCAGTAAGAACAGCAGTGGCTCAGAGCTGAACGTGGATGCACACTTACTCCTACTCCTTTGTGAGTCTGAACACTGTTCGTACTTGCATTTTTGGGTCCTTGTACATAGCCAGCTATAATCTACCAGTATGTCTAGGACTTTGAACCATCACAGAACTAAAATATCAGCTTTCTTGGGACCTTATCATATGCTTTTTCCAAGTCTAGGAATTCCTAGTTGGACTCTTTCCACATCTCTAGCTTCTTCTCAACTATCTGCTTCTCTGTAAACATTGGGTCAGGTGTACTACATCCTGATGTCAATCTGAAGTGCTTACCTCACATCTTACTTTCTGCTACTTTGTGTATTTGTCAGTTATCTTCACCAGAACATTAATGCAGTGAGATAGGAGTTTTTTTTTCAAAACAGGTTTATTGTTTTAACATATAAGAGAAATATCATAACAATTTTATACAAGTAATTAAAAATAGGTATTATTATAATATTCAACAAAACAACTAAAGTATTTACAAAGACATCCACTACAATCAGATCAATTAATTAAACTAAAATACCATGCTATTGAAATTAAAATTTTTTTAACAAATTTTGTAAATTATCCCATACAATAAAATAAGATGTTTTTCTATTTGTTCTAGTCCTAATTGTGTTTATTTCCATATGGCACACTATATTCATAACATTTTTAAATTAATTGAACGAAGGAGGTGTATCTGAAATCCAATTTCTGGTTATTATTTTCCTAGCCACTGCTAGAATAGACCATAACAAGGGAAGCTTAACCTTTTTAACACTTTGAGGTACAGGTGTGTTGAATAATATAAGAGATTTAGAAATAATGAAATTATCTGTAAAAAGAGTCTGCAAAAATTCATTAATTGACTTCCAGTATTCTTTCAATTTTATACAGTCATAAAACATATGAGCCCAGTCAGCATTAATTTCTACATTACATCTCTTACATAGATTATCTTTATTATTTATTTTATTCATCATCAAAGGTGTATAAAGGATCTATGTAAAAATTTCCATGTATAAAGTCTCCAGACAATGGAAGACGTAGTTCTATAAGCAGATTCCAATATATATTGTTTATCTTGTTGATTTGGTGGGTCCCCATTAATAGAAGTGAAATAATTCCAGTATGAATCTACACTGTAAAAAGTTTCTTGTCTGATAACTTTATGTATGTATGAAAGTTTACCTTTATCAGAAACTTTATGTTGTAAATTTAATATCAAGTAATCAATCAGTGTTGGAATAGATTCTTTAACAGTTATAGACATTAAATCTATTTTATTAATGAGATGTTGTCTAAAGGTCTGAACCTCTAACCAGCAAGTTTCTCTTAGATCAAATTCTTGTTTTAAGAAATCTAGATTTTTAACTTTATTATCAGATATCAACTGATACCAGTACTTTAGATCATTATCTATAGCTAAATGAGTTCCTTCAGAAGTAGATGACAAAAGCATACCCTGAATATACATTATAGGAAACACAATAAAATTCCATTCCCTATACTTAGGGTGCATGAATATAAAGTTACGATAACTAATAATAATATTTAATGGGTAACAAACCATATGTTTAGGTGTAATAGGTGAAGTACAAAATTCCTTTAGTAACCATAACATGGAGTTATTCACAATCATATTTTTATGTGTTAAGGAGATTTTCATGAAGTGTATACTAATTAGCTCCCAATAATCTTTCCATTTTGTGACATATGACTGATCTATTAATAAAGTAATAACTTTTACAATAGAAGAGATAGTATATAAATTAAAGTCTGGAAAAGAAATACCCCCTTGAGACCAGCTATTAGTATGTTTCTTTAATGCAATCCTAGGTCTATTAGGTGCCCATAAGAAATTTAACATTAGTGTGTTCAGTTTCTTGATAATTATTTTTGTAGGTGGAAGTATTATTGATTGTATTAAGTATAAAATCTTGGGGCATATTATCATTTTAATAATTGTAAGTCTCTCCTCCATAGTAAAAACATATTATTCCAGGTATTAAAAGATTTTGTATATTAAGAAAACATGTATTATAATTATTATATATAATAGATTTAATATCTTTAGATAGTATTATACCTAAATAAGTTATCTGACCTGAATTGGGTACATATTTAGTAAAATCACTAATGAGAATATTTTTTCGTGTATATATAGGTAGTATTTTAGTTTTTCTTCATTGAATATTAAACCAGAAATACTTTTAAAATTCATCATGTTATCAAATAGAGACTGTATAGAATAATTAGATCCTGCTGATGTAATTAGAACATCATCTGCAAAAGTTGAATTTTGGATGTTGTATTTTCATCTATTTCAAAACCCTCTATGTCAGTACTGTTTCTGATCAAATTAGCCCAAGGCTCCATTACTAAAGTGAATAATAGTGGAGAAAGTGGACATCCTTGTTTTGTACCTTTAAGAATGGGTATTTTTTGTGAAACATATGTTCCTACCTTAATATAAGCCAACATTCCTTTGTATAAATGTTCAATTAGATTTACAAATGCATCCGAGAAGTTTGTGCACTTCATTAAGTTAAGCAGATAGTCCCAACTTACTGAATCAAATGCTGAACTTATATCAAGACTAATAAGTGTTAAATCTTTCTTTTTCCTATTTGCAAAATCTATTAATGTTAAAGTTCTTCTTATATTATCAAAAGTATTTCTATTTACAATGAAGCCTGTCTGATCTATATCTATAATGCCGGGAATGATTGTGTTCAATCTATCAGCAAAGATATTCATAAACATTTTATAATCAACATTAAGTAATGAGATGGGCCGATATGAAGAACATCTAGTTGGATCTTTATTAGGTTTTAAAATTGGTGAAATAAATGTATATTGCCAAGATGGGGGGGTTATTAACTCAGTTTGGGCCAAAATAAAAACCTTATGTATTAATGAATATGTATTTTTAGAAAGGATTTTATATATCTCTGGTATAATACCATCATTACCCGGTGCTTTGTTTGATTTAAGCTTATTTATTTGTGTAATAACTTCTGTATATGAAATACTCTTGTCCAATAGTTTAATCTGTTGTTTATTAAGCTTTTTATTCATATTTGTGGTTATAAACTCCTTTATTTTATCTTTAGGTTCCATGTTAATATTATTATGGTTAATTTTGTGAAAGTGATTTCTAAATGCATCTAGTATTTCTGGTATACTAGAAACATTCTTCTTTTTCCTTAGAGAAAAGATTTCTTTGATATGGTTTTGTTTATTCAACCTTTTTGTTTTATTTTTAAGTCTATGTAAGTATTTGGGGCTTATTGAATAAGACAAAACTTGTATTTCTCTAAAGTTATTTTAACTTTATGAGTTAAAATTTCTTTGTATTTCTCATTTAGTTTGTTTATTTCTTCAATAACTTTCTTGTCCATAATATTTTCTTTATTATTATGTTTATAAGAGTCTAATTTACTTTGAATATCTAACAATTCCTTATCCCAAGATTTCCTTTTATTATTATACCATCTGATACTTTGTCCATATAGATATGATTTTAAGGCATCCCAAACATAAACAATGGAGACTTCAGGAGTGTTATTTATGTCTAAAAAATGTTTTACTTCTGAAAGTATATATTCTTTATAGTCTTTTAGTTGAGTTAAGTATGCTGGTATCCTTTTGATCTGAACATTATGAGTATTTTTTATCATGAATTCAAAAACAATTGAATTATGATCAGATATAGGACATGAAATGATTTTGGAATTAATTAAATCTGTTACCATCTGGTTAGAAATAAAGACCCTATCTATTTTTGAATAAATTTTGTATCTGTTAGAAAAAAAGGTGTATGGTAATGATTTTGAATCTATCTGATTATTATCATTCAAATGACAAGAATTAGCAAAATCCTTTAAATGTTTTGCATTAGATGTAATTCTTCTCTTTCCTATAGTGGTAGTATCACTTTCAAGTAGTATACAATTAAAGTCACCAGCTAAAATAATATCTCCTATAGAGAATGATATGATCTTATCAAGATGATGTTTCACTGTATTAATACCACTTCCAGGTATCCAATATACATTAATTAAAGTGTAAGTCTTCCCATTAATTTGTATTGTAACCATACAAAACATTCCTTTGTCATCCTGATAAGACTTAATGGTTTTAGGAATGGGCATACTTTTATTCCATAAAATAGCCACTCCTCTTTTTTCTGAGTGTGCTCTGAACTAACCAATACTGTATATTTGTTTGTGGCTAGTTTATCAATATCTTTTTCAAGAGATGGGTTTCTTGTAGGAAGACTAAGTTGGCCTTATGTAAATTAATGTATCTTATTAGGCTTGCCCTTTTACATGGATTATTCAATCCATTAATGTTTAAAGAAATTCCTTTTAAAGATGTCATTTGGCATTTTTAAAACTTAAGAATCTTATGATCAAAATAACAAATAACAAGATAAGTAATATTACATCTCCTCCTTTAGGTGTACCTTTAAATATAGCTGTATTTATTGAATCTCTTATGGGATTTCGTATAGGATTCAATTTTGTTTGTAGTGACAATGAATGTACAAAATATATTGTGGATGTCAAAACTATATACAAATAACAATGAACAAGTGAAAATAATGTAAGGATTAAACCTTGCATCCAGCCTGGAGTTATAAACTCCAACTTAGAGTAGTATTTACCACTCAAGTTAACCCCTACCCTAAGCAGCAGTACGTCAGCTACCACCTTATCAATTTAATACTAGTTATATTTAACTGAAGTTAACAGTTTTCAATTCAATTATCTAGCAAGACAAGACTACACATTTGGTAAAACAGCATCATATAAACTAAAATAAACCTTTTTTTTTTTTTTTTTTTTTTTTTTAAAACTGTTCATACTACTATATACATCCATGTAATATAAAACACTTGTATTCACATAGCATTCAAATAATCTTGATGTTAGAAATCAAGAGGAGAGAAAAATAAGTTCTAACATTCATTTAAATCAAAAACTTTGGCTAATATGATTCAGACATTACATATATTAGGATGCATCTATTTTCTGTCATGTAAATACAGTTAACAGCTTCCAAAAAACTTGAATTGCTTGTATATGAGCATTTACTCAAACTCATTATTGCCAATAGAATAAAATATTGTATTCATAGAAATTGTTATAAATCATACTTCATAGTTAAGCAGATTCTCAGAAACATTTATATACATATCTACATACACACACATACACACACACACACACACACACACACATATATATATATATATATATATATATATATATATATATACATACATACACACATACACACACATATACACATATATATATATATATATATATATATATATATATATATATATATATATATATATATATATATATATACACATGCATACACACAAAACATATACACACACACACACACACATATATATATATATATATATATATATATATACGCATGCATACACACACACACATACACACACACACACACACACACACACACACACACACACACACACACACACACACACACACACACACACATACACACACACACACATACATATATATATATATATATATATATATATATATATATGATCTCACTGAGTTGTATCTTTACTGAGCACCATCTTACATTGCTGTCCTTTCAATAAATCTGTCTGCTTTATACAAAATAATGCACAGCAAACACATTTTAGTAACCAGATTTTACAAACATGCTATACTACTGTTTTAAAATATATCACATGACAATTTCTTCCAGTATAGAGTTATAAAATTATTTATGCTTGTCAATCAGATGAATTAAATGAGTTATAGTAATGTATATGTTTGGGACATAGGTTTTAACACATATTATTAATCTGCTATTCCTGTATCTGTGATGTGTCAGTGTGATATCTAGGTCAAAGGTGAGACCAGCTGCTTTCAGCTTCTCTGTGAGAATTCTGAGAGTTGAAGCTTTTGAAGTAGCTCATGGACACTGTGCATGAGACAGCCCACATCTCAGATTGTCTCTCTTAACATTTTGGCGGGAAACTTATTAAAAACTAGTGACAAACATTCATATAGCAGTGTAAATGCATCTAAACATGACAAAACCTTCACAATGCATTCTACAGGTTATTACAGACTCTATGTAAGTGAAATCAAGCCCAAAATTATTAATAAGTAACAAAACTCAACATTTTTGTCCCAACTCAACTCCTATGTGAATCTTATTATTTACTGTGTCTATATGATCAAAAGTATTTCTATATATTAATAAAGAAAAAAAAAGAGAGTAGAAAGTAAAAGGGTGTAAGGCAGAAATAAAATAAAAATGTAAGAGAAAACTATAAGAAGTATATACAATAGAATATTACTTACTGTTTATATTAATAGAGTTAAAAATAAAACATATTATTTACTATTATTTAGTTCTAATTATTATTAGTTAAAGCATGACAGATTATTTACAAACAAGCATAAGCAGTGTAATCAAGAAAGTATAATTAGGTAGTGTCATTCCTGTATCTGTGATGTGTCAGTGTGATATCTAGGTCAAAGGTGAGACTAGCTGCTTTCAGCTTCTCTGTGAGAATTCTGAGAGTTGAAGCTTTTGAAGTAGCTCATGGACACTGTGCATGAGACAGCCCACATCCCAGATTGTCTCTCTTAACATTTTGGCGAGAAACTTATTAAAAACTACTGACAAACATTCATTTAGCAGTATAAATGCATCTAAACATGACAAAACCTTCACAATGCATTCTACAGGTTATTACAGACTCTATGTAAGTGAAATCAAGCCCAAAATTATTAATAAGTAACAAAACTCAACATTTTTGTCCCAACTCAACTCCTATGCAAATCTTATTATTTACTGTGTCTATATGATCAAAAGCATTTCTATATATTAATAAAGAAAAGAAAAGAGAGTAGAAAGTAAAAGGGTGTAAGGCAGAAATAAAAAAAAATGTAAGAAAGCTATAAGAAGTATATACAATAGAATGTTACTTACTGTTTATATTAATAGAGTTAAAAATAAAACATTATTTACTATTATTTAGTTCTAATTATTATTAGTTAAAGCATGACAGATTATTTACAAACAAGCATAAGCAGTGTAATCAAGAAAGTATAATTAGGAATAGCATTTGAAGAACATATAAACTTTTAAAGGAAAAAAAATGTATCAAATTACTGACCTTATTTTTCCTCTTCAGAAAGAGAGACAAGTTAAATCACAGCTTGCCATTAAATCTACAGATATTTTGACTAGTTATGAAACAAAACATTTCTTTGCACACAGAGAATAACTTTGATTAAATCTTTTTCAAAATATTTTTTGCATCTTAGAAATGCAGGAACTATATTTAAAAAGATTAATAATAAAATAAAATGATGAGAGAGAAAAAAAAACATAGTACAAATCATTTGTTTTTTAGTCTCTTCTTCTTCTCTGAAGTCTTCCACGAAGTTTAAGTTGCCAGTCTCTTTAACGAAGGACTAGCCCATTCCATTTCTTCTATTTTTTCCAAAATCTTATTTTTTTTGATAAACAGTAAAGCAGAGTCTAAGTCATCGAAAATTTTAGGACCATCAGGAAGGAAGATTTTAAGCTTGGCAGGAAACAGAAGGTATGTTTTAAACTGTGCTTTTTTAAGCTCCCTTATTAGTGGCAGAAAAACTTTTCTTTTAGCTAATACCATGGAAGAATAATCATTGTCAAAACGCACAGTTGTTTCATTAATCTTAACAGGAGCTTTAGCCCAAGCAGATTTAAGAACCATCTCTTTATCAAAAGATGATAGAAATCTAACTATAACTGATCTAGGATAGTTTTTGTTAGAGTTAGTATTAGCTATAGATCTATGTGCTCTTTCGATACCAAAAGAGAATGCTTCTGGTAAATCTAAAGTTTTAGGGAGCCATGTTGTTAAAAAAGAAGTAATATTGTTACCTTCAATATTTTCTGGCAGTCCAAAAATCCTAATGTTATTGCGCCTAGATCTATTTTCCAGGTCATCCAGCTTTGTTTGTAAATTATTTTGTTTCAGCAGAAACTCAATGTTGATTTCCTCTTCTTGTATTCTATTTTCCATGTCATTCACAGCTTCTTCTATGCCTGTCATCTGGATCTTCTGTTGTTGCAGGTCCATATGTAACAAGTCTATTTGTTTTGTAGTTTTTTCTATGAAAGTGTCTATTTTAGTATCCATTTTATCCATCTTAGCAGTAAGTTGCTGGACTATAATTATCAGAGACTGAAGTTCTTTCTTGATGCTGGAGTCTTGAGAATTTGTCTTACTGGAACTCATTTCAGACTGATAAACTGACAGGAAAATTTCCAAAGTAATTTCTGACAGGAATATTATTAAGATTTCCTTTCTTTTTTAGATATAGTTCAAGAGCTATATAAAACAAACATATTTAGAAAGAAAATGACTTCAAAAATTAATTTTTTAAGTAATTAATTCCTGTCAATGTAATGAAATTGGTGGAGCTGAAGAAATCTGCTGCTATCCTGTGTTCATCCTTGGCCACGCCCCAGTGAGATAGGAGTTTGATAGCTCAATATTGCCCACAGTTATAAATGCCCCTTTTGTTCTTGTGCACTGGCACTAGTATGTTTATTCTCCAGTCATCTGGCATACGCCCTTTTCTCTATACTGATATAAGTACCTTTAGGAGAAATTTCTCCCCTAAGTCACCTAACAACTTGATCATATCTGCTGTGACCTCATCTGAGACTGCCGCTATCTCTGACTTCATTTCTCTTAGTGCTGTTCTTAATTCTTCTAGGCTGGACTCCTACTCTCCTCTCTTCTTCTTTCATTTTAGGCTGTGTCTGGGGCTTCTGTAGGGGATTTCTTCATTCTGAAGGTGCTGGAAATACTCCTCCTATCTGCCTTTGCTATCCTGTGGACTGGTGAGCAGGTTGTTGCTGGCATCC
The DNA here is from genome assembly GCF_019279795.1 of Protopterus annectens. Classification (NCBI taxonomy): domain Eukaryota; kingdom Metazoa; phylum Chordata; order Ceratodontiformes; family Protopteridae; genus Protopterus; species Protopterus annectens. Next base: position 917,888,934 of record NC_056729.1, read on the forward strand.
TTATGAATGGTATCTGACTAGCTTCTTTATTTTTCTCTCTTTAGCCTTGCAACCTAATAGAGTTTCTTTGTGCCATCTACTGGGTCACTTTCCAGAATCTGGTAGAATACATCTGATGTCTTGGTCTTTGCTATTGCAGATTCTCTATTAGTCTCTTTGCTAGCTAACCTGCATTAATTCTTAGCCTGATCTGTCTTTTCTATCTTCCACTTTTTCATGCAGTCATGCTTTTTTGGTTACTTCCTCGAGTTCAGCATTCCACCACCAGTTTGCCTTCGGTAACTTCCTTCCATACTTGGCCTGGCTGTGTATTTGTTCAGTAGTCCTCACACATGTTGTTTTGAGGCTCTGCCATTCTAGTTTCTCTTCATCCTGAGGTGACAGACACTTGAGGATTTCCTTGAACTCTTGTGCTTTCTCTCCAGTCAATTTGCAGGTCTTCTGCATTGTTTCTGTTGACTTTAGAGCTTACTCTGACCACTGCTTGCAGCTGATTGTGGACTGTTTTCTGGTGATGACTGCAATCACTGATTCTATCTCAGAGCCCTTTCCTTACTAGGATGGAGTTGGTTATTCTTATACGTATCTTGTGACTCTGTCTGTTGTTGAACCATGTGCTGGCCAGCCATTTGCCAAGCAGAAGTCTAGAATGGCTTCTCATTCTATATTCGCTAGTCATGTGAACCTAGGCAGTCCTCATATCCTGTTCTGTTTGTCACAATATGTGTATTCAGGTCCTCCATGTCCTGCTGTATTTAAGAGGTCCTGCCACTGCTGCCTAAATGCACTCTTTTGCTTACCATCACAACCTTGTTGTGAGGCATAGGTTGAGGACATGAATACTTTGGGAGTCTGATTGCATGAATCTATCACTAACTGATAACATTCCTCAATATTTTCTGAAGTTTTTCTCTCAACACAATGCCACACCATTTCTCGTCTGTCCTCCTCATGAGTAGTCGACTCTGGATCCCAAGCTGAGTGGCTTTGCTGCACTGCTCTTTCATCTTGTTTCCTGGATACATAGGATGCATCATTTTTACCATTCTTATCAATAACAAGCTGCATTATGTCAGGGAACCTCTGCTGAGTGTAGCCATTTTTAATTCATGCTTGGCAACTTGATTGGCTTTACATCCAGCTTTGTATCATCAAACCTACACCAGGTAATTCAGGCTGGGCAACTGGACACCACGTGATTAATAGGGGCAGCTAGAACCCCCACCCCCATCCCCACCATTAGTGTAGGTCCCCGGTGTAAGTCTGGTCTTCAACCCACATATCACCAGCAAATACCTGTGCCCATTTTTTAGTGACATTAGTCAATATAACCAAATCACCACTGTCGAGTGGTTATCCCTGATACAGTGTGCAGTCTGATCCATGTTCTCCTATCCAGGAGAAAGTGCACCCTACATTTGATCTGTACAACTCCTCCCTATAGGCACCATCTAGGGTCTGTCCGGCTGCCTACAATTCCATTCCTGGGTGAGTTTGACATGGAAACATTCAGTATGTTTTTGGGAGGTGGGAGTAGCCCCAAAAAGGCACACATGGAACATACAAACTCCATACTGGCACTGGCTGGAGATCAGGATTGAACCTTATACCTTGTACATGAGAGAAGAAGACCTTAAACATTATGCCAACTGTGCACATTCATTTGTTATGTTGTTAATACTTCTAGTGCACCTAGAGGTAGCTCGTGCAGCCATTTGGCTCATAATAAGCTTGCTATCAATATCCATATAGGCTGCTATTTTGCTGTGTATTTATTCAACTCATTTCAGTTCTTGAATATTCCTATGTTTACTTGTTTGACAATGTTCACACACTATTTTAATTTTATTATTCTCTATTAAGTATTTATTGTGAATAGCAGATTTGAGATACTTGCTTTTGTTTACTGTTCTTGTTCTTAGTATTGTTTTACAGTTTAGTAAAGTTTTTATCCTTGGCAAAAAAAAATCTATGTTATTTGTAGGTAGGTGCAGTGACGTACAGCATTCATTCATTCATTCTCCAAAACTTAATAACAACAAAAATTTAATAATCAAATATAGGAACTAGAATATTTAACCTTCTATTGTATAGGGTGGCATTCATAATTATTACAGATAAGTGCAGTGGATATGTGTACTGGCTGCAAACAAATGCAGCTTAGGCAGGATTTAAAGATGATAGCTGTGCTTTGGCACAACTTTTAGAACCACTTTGAGAAAAAAACATATGCAAATGCGGAAAAGATGCGTAAATGAGGAATGTGTGAAGAATATGCCACTATCCTATGAAAATAAGGTGTTCTTTCCACCTTTATGCGATTCATAGTTGCTTTTTAATGTCCAGGTGTGCCATGTACAAATGGAGTATTAAAAGCAAATCCACCATTAAATCTATCCTCCTTATCTAACCATATCCCTAAACCAGAAACACTCTTACAATCACTAAATCTATCAACTGCCCAAACCCTTAATCTAGGGTTGTGGACATATTTCACCCAGTCAGTATAAATACCACATTGGGTCTAACCAGAAAATATGATATGCATGTCAACAAAAAGTAAATGAAATAAACATAAATTCATTTTAGAGCCAAACATGCTATCAGTTAATACTTTATTGCTACTAAAAGCAAATCATAAATCAGGGCTGGTCTTAGGCCAACTGAATCTATTTGGCCTACTTGTGCCCCACTCCCACATGGAGCCCTGCACTAGGCTATAACAGATTCATTATGCATTATGCAACCCATAAGATCTGCCTGAGAGATGCTACAGCAACATGCAAGGCATTTTCTTACTTGCAATTTTGCTTCTACAGTAGCTATGAGTCTTATTAGACATTTCCTGTCATGCATTGCACTGACGGTACTAGAAGCTACTCTAGTATTATTAATACTGCAGTTTGATATCACTTGTATAGTTTATAGTGTTAAGCTATTCATATTCCTATAGTAAGTAGTCAGTTGCTGCTGCTAAGTGCTTTACAGAGTTTCCAACCAAAGCTGAGATTAGGTTATCCATCTGGCTTTGTGCATTGCTCCAGATGCTGTCAAGGAAGATGACAACATAGGTTTAACATGAAGAATGACAGTAGTACTGCTTTTTATTTTGCTTTTCTTGTTAATGCGAAGAATATCATTGGTTGTTAATGAATATATTTATAAAAAATAACTGTGAAATAGCCTCAGTCACTGTGAAAACAAACATGCAAGTGCATATAATAAAAATGAAAAGATATTCTGTTTGATTTCTCCAAATCTTTTGGTTTTCTAATACCATGATTGGAATGGATCCCATTCCTAAGTCAGGGTATAATTAAAGATCATGAAATTAGTATTGTTTTAGTCTTTGATGTTAGACAAAAGTGTTTTTCCCAGCACCTGCAATGTGCTCAGAACTGATTCCTTCTGCAATTCATATGGAGTTACATGTATTGGTAGCATATCTAAATATGACTGAAGATTAATTTTTATTAGGCTCATTGCTCTTACTACTATTGGAAATGTCTTGATATTGTTCTTTCATGTTGCTCTTATTTCTGCCATAAAATCCTAATATTTTATTGCTTTGTGTTTCTCTGTACATGAAACACTATAACTGCTAGGTGTAGCAAGCAATTTTAATGATAATGCTACTTTTCTCTTTTTTTCTTGGACTACTTCATCTGTTTTTTTTTCATCTGTTTGTTGAATTGTTGGTAGTAAGTAATCCCACATAATGTATACTTCATCATTCTCTATAATGCTTTGTTGTCCATGTTTCCAATGTTTCTCAGCTACGTCTATATTGTAGTATTTGCACAATCCAAAATGCAGCAGTCTTGCTACACCATTGTGCCTTTCAGTGTACAGGCCCTCTGTCATGAGTGTATCATACACAGCAACCAGATAGATGACGGTTTCCAGTTCATTTTTACAGAACCTAATTGACTTTGTCAACTAGTGGGTACATAGTCCACTATCCTGGGTTGTCGTTATCAACCTTTCATTCTTTGATTTCAACTCACTTCTCTTTGACCATTCCTGCAGCAACTACTGACCAAAATGAGGTTGTTCCAGAAGATCTCTATACTTGCCACTATATTTATGGCTTTTCCACACCCTTTCCCTTCTCATCTCATCCTTCTCCATATATTTTTACTTTTGTGTTTTGGTACATTCAGCTGTTGTCTGATTTTTGTCTACTTCTGGTTTGATTTCCATTCCTACTTGCTACCTGAATGCTTCTGCTAAACTAAGCAGAAAGGTCATCTTAGACTTCCACTCCTCATGGTTTAAAATGTTCACTATATTTGCATCTGAAGTCAGCAGGTATGTATGTAGTCATACAATTGCAGATCTATACATGTAATTAATTTCAAGGAGACCCATACCTCATTCAGAGCTAGGGATATATAATTGTGGTGTGCACTGATTTTTATAAATCATTTGACAAGCATGAGACATTTTTCTTATTTTTCTGTTCAACTGATTGGATACCTGTTGAAGCCAGTCAGTCACAGCAAAGCTGTTAAGTTAAAACAGAAAGAGCAAATTGGTTTATAGCTTGGACTTTATTCCCAGATATCAAGGCTGTTTTCAATATTAGTTTTAGTCTTCTGAAGTATTTCGTACTGAGTTTTATTCACATTTGTTCATGTTTTTTTGCCAGCACTTCATCATTTTCCAGATATTTATAAACTCATTCCTGCTTAAGTTCCTTTATATTAAATTTCTGTCCTAGAGTGATATTGTCTTGATACTGCAACTTTTCTGCTTTAAATGTTGCTTTTGCACATTTATCAAGACCAATTGTTCATTCTTATATAATTTGGGAAAGTTTTGACCAGTTGCAGTTGTGCTTTTATCCCCTCAAATGATGAACTATAGAATTTTAAGTCATCCACAAAAAGTAGATAAGAAATCTTTAAGCAAGTTTGTTTTCTGGGAGCCACATTATAACCAAGATCTAATATGTTAATTAAACAGCTTACTAGGTTAAGGGCAAGACAAAATAACAGTGGTGACAAAGACTCTCCCTGGAATATCCCCTTTTGAATTTTTATCCCTAGGATAATAATTTGCCCTTTTTGATACTTTAATTGCAATTTAGTTTGCCACTGTTTTATGGTCACTGTAATATAACTGATTGATGGAGGGGGTATCTTATACATCTGTAAGCACTCCTTTAGCCATGAATATGGGATGGTGTTAAATGCTTTTTTGTAATCTAGCCAACTTTAGATTCTTTCCCTTTTTTACATTATGACTTTATTTAGCAACAAATGGCTCTTTGTTCCCTATGGCTTTCATTTGCACCCCTTTTGTTCTATTGCCACAATTGAGTTTTCTTCTAAATGACTATAAACTCTTTTGTCAGAAAGCAAGCTATTTGTCTATAGTTTTTAGGATGTCATACAGGTTCACTCTTAAGAAAGACTAGTATAATTTCCCTGTTGTTAACCAGGTTGATGTATGCTCAGGATGCACTTAAAAGTGTGAGTTAACTTCTGCTCATTAAGATTTCTGAGAAAAATTCAATGGCATGGCAGAAAAATACTTATTGCAGTTGTAGATAGAAGCAAAATAACTCCATTAAAATGAAATATGAGGTGTATGTGTTCAGCAGCAGGAAACAGAGGTGGATAGAAAAATGATACCACTTGGCTGAAACAGGGAAACATTAACAGAAACAATTTGACTAGTATAGGTATGGCAGGGATACAGTAGTTTCAGAGTTGCACACAAAATGATCAGGGACAAGTAGAAACTTCAATACAGCAAATTATTAAAATGGAGAGGTATTCTGAGGGTGAAGCGTATTGCAGAAACCTGAGCAAATGTATATGTATTCATGTTCTCCTTGTATCAGTGTAGACGTCCTTAAGGTATTCTGATTACCTCGTAAATGACAAAACCTACTGCTTAGTAGCTACTCTAAATTTTCTCTGCATGTAATTTTTAATGTTGCTGTTGTGGCCAGGACTATGGCTAGAAATGATCTACAAGCTTTAGTACACTTACCCGGTTCGCTAAACAATTAAATAAAAAGGAGACTTTCAGAATAGTTTGCAGTGGGGTGGTATGTGAGGGAGTGATGGATGCATTTAAGGTGGAGGTGGGATTACATCAAAGATCAGCTCTGAGCCCTTTCTTATTTGCAATGGTGATGGACAGGTTGACAGACGAGATCAGACAGGAGTCCCCGTGGACTATGATGTTTGCAGATGACATTGTGATCTGTAGTGAGAGTAGGGAACAGGTGGAGGAGACCCTGGAGAGGTGGAGATATGCTCTAGAGAGAAGAGGAATGAAGGTCAGCAGGACTAAGACAGAATAGATGTGTGTGAATGAGAGGGAGGATAGAGGAATGGTGAGTATGCAGGGAGTAGACGTGGCAAAGGTGAATGAGTTTAAGTACTTGGGATCAACAGTTAAGAGTAATGGTGAGTGTGGAAGAGAGGTGAAGAAGAGAGTACAGGCAGGATGGAGTGGGTGGAGAAGAGTGTCAGGAGTGATTTGTGACAGACGAGTACCAGTAAGAGTGAAAGGGAAAGTCTACAAGAGGGTAGTGAGACCAGCTATGTTATATGGGTTGGAGACAGTGGCATTGACAAAAAGGCAGGAGTCAGAGCTTGACGTGGCAGAGTTGAAGATGTTAAGATTTGCACTGGGTGTGTCATGGATGGACAGGATTAGGAATAAGTATATTAGAGGGTCAGCCCAGGTTGGAAGGTTTGGAGACAAAGCCAGAGAGGCAAGATTAAGTTGGTTTGGACATGTGCTGAGGAGGGATGCTGAGTATATTGGGAAAAGATGCTAAGGATGAAGCTGCCAGGCGACAGGAAAAGAGGAAGGCCTAAGATAAGGTTTATGGATGTGGTGAGAGAGGGCATGCAGGCGGTTGGTGTGACAGAGCAAGATGCAGAGGACAGGAAGAAATGGAAACAGTTGATCTGCTGTGGCAACCCCTAACGGGAGCAGCCGGAAGAAGAAGATGTAAGAAATGCTATTTCTAAATAGAGGCATCAGATTATTAATTATTATTATTATTATTATTATTACTATTACAATTATTATTGTTGTTGAACATACTGAGGAAGTACAACAACTGTCTGTGGTCTGGCCGTAACAAAGTATGAGAAGTAACTGGTCAAAGGGCAATTAAAGGAGGTAAGAGATGATTGGAAGTCCATGAATGAAGAAAAGGTTAATGTGAGATGAAATGTATAATGCATTTAAAAAAAATGATGCTGCATTTGGTTTCTCAGTCTCCTGTAATCTATAAAGCTCATCCCCTCTGAATCATTTGTCCTTCACCTTCTGCCAACCAAGAACAAGAGTTGGGGATTGTGATGAGTCAAACAATTTTACCAGGATTCTTGTTTCAAATGAGCTTATTTCAGAGTAGCATTTTCTGTTTGATGCTCACTGCAGTACCGCCTATACACAGAGGTGGGTATAAAGTATTTAACATATCAAGACAGGCTGATATTGTACTTTTGTTTTAACACTTTTTGACAAAATATAAACAAATAATGACATTGTTTTGCTTTTAATACATTTTGGTAGCATATTTTTCCAATACCCCATTTAAAATAATGTTAAGTTCAAGGGGAAGTAGAGGAAAGGGGGTAGGTGGTGAGAGTGGAGTAGAAGTTTAGTGAGTCAGCTGGGAGTCCCATAAAAATGGTCTAAATTGGGACCCACAGTTGCTAGGGCCAAACTGATATATATATATATATATATAACCATTATTGCATTGTCTTAATCATAGGTTCATAGGTTCATACCAGATTACTAGGCTAATAACTTAAGGGCCCTTACAAGCCTAGCCAATATAACCTGATTTTACACAAGAAATGGTCCCTAGGGGCAAGAGGATAGCATGGATTTGTGTCTGAGCATTGAATGTCTTACAGATTGCCCCATAAGGGACATAGGCACTACCCCAGGTCTGAATTTGTGATTCCCCATCAATTGATCCAACCTGAGTTTGAAGACAGCTAGGGAAGGGCTATGTTTAATGTGAATAGAAAATATGTTTCAATGTAGGGGCTGTCTCTGACACACATTTTTGTCTCTCCAGCATGTTTTGTTTGAGTCACACTGACTAAGTTTATATCCCTGTATCAGGTAACCCTCATGCTGTTTGACTTGTGAATATGTAGCAGCTCCATTAGGGCTGGATTTCTGAGTGCCTTGTAGGCCAGGCATAGGTCACCCCTTAAGAGTTGGTAGGAGACAGAGTACAGGGATAGGGCTTTTAGTCTATTCCCATAGTTCATGCTGTTTACACCCTGTATTTTCTTTGTGAGGAACCTTTGAGGTCACTCTAGCTGGTGTAAGTGCCCAGTAAAGTGCATGCTAAATGGTGTACTGTACTAATTTATTGGTCTAATGAGGGTCTAATGAGGGCTGAGTACAGCAGTACTATAACTTCATTGGATCTAGATGCCATACTTGTACATATAAGTTATGCTACATAAAAGGATTCCTCATCACTGTGGACACATGGCAGTCAAAGTTCAGGCTACTATGTAGCTGTGTACCTAGATCTCTCACCTCTGAGTCTACTCTAAGGGGTATGCTATTGATGTTCTAATTTGCAAGGGTATTTGACTTCCCAAAGGGTACGATAATGCATTTAGATTTAGGCCATAGTTCTGGAACCAATCATTTTTCTGATCTAGACCCGACTGAAGAATATCTACATCATTGGGGATTCAATGATTGCCCCCAGCTTGCACTCATCAGCAGACTTTGTCATCCGGAGTCCTTCCACATTTGTCTTGACTTCAGAGAAGTATATTCCAGACAGAAGTAGTCCCAGTGCTGAGCCCTGTGGCACACCACTAGTAATTGACCTCTTGCTGGATCTAGATTCACCCACTTTAACTACATGTGTCCTGTCCATGAGCCAATTGGCTATCCATCTGGTGACATAGGGATTTATGCCCAGTTTAGTGAGTTTATTTATAATACCTGAGTGGGGTATTGCATCAAATGCCTTGGCCAGGCCAACGTTGATGGTATGTTCTGTTTTGTCCTCATCCAAGACCTTAGTGACTTTCTCAATGAAATTCAACAGATTCAGTAGGCATGATCTGCACTTGGCAAAGCTGAATTGGATCAGGTCCAGTGCTTGGTGGTCTCCTGTGTCATTATTTATCAGGTCCATGATTATTCTTTACATGGCCTTACATATAAGACTAGTCAAACGTATGGGTATGTAATTTCCCTGGTCAGTAGATGGTCACCCTTTATGCAGAGGGCTAACTGTTGCTGTTCTTCATTCTATTGGGACAAAGCCAGTGTAGAGGCTGTGGTTAAATAGAGATTCTAATGAGCCTGATAAATCCTGATTTAAGCTGTTTAAGAGGCAACCTGGTATATTGTCAGGCCTCAGTGAAGCTATATTTCTAGCTTTAGAGAGCACAGTGGCAACCTGTTCTTTGGTAATAATTGGCAGTGGAGTGGTGGAGGGTGTTTCTTGAGGGGAAAATTGGGGGTGATGGGGAGGAAAAATTTGAGCTGAATTTGTTGGCCAGCAGAGTTGCTATGTCTTCCAGCTGAGTATAGGGGATGCTATATACAACTAATTCTGCACATTGTTGGGTGTTGCCATTAAGACTGAGAACATAACTGAAAAATGCCTTATGGTTATCATTAGCTTTGGAGGCTATTTTTACCTTAAAATCTGATTTCAGAGACTTAACTAGTTCCCTGATTCACTTGTTTAGACTAACAAGAGACTTACTGCTTTGTTGTACACATTTCCCTCTTACTCCTTAACAGGATTTTCTTTCTTTTGTTATACAACCTATTAATACCAGGAGTCCACCAGGGTGGCTTGGTTTTGTGGTTTGACATGGGTTTATTTCTCTCTGGTACTGTTGTTTCTATGCAGCTATTTAAATCTTTATACAGGGCATTTGTTTATGCCTCTGCATAGGTTTCTGTGGTTTCTGGATTTTGGGGAGCTTGGAAACTAACTATGCCATCACTGAATCAGGGGCAATTTACTTTTCAGAAGTTCTTACAGTTTTTGGGGTTATGTGAGGGGATTAGTTTTACCTTTATTTCAAAGGAGACAACTTTGTAATCTGATTTTACCAGTGAGGGCATAACACTATGGGGGTGCAGCACTCTCCCATGTTTGTGAGTACCAGATCTAGGATATTTTTTTCCCCTAGTGGGAGTTTTTTCTAGCTGCTTTGGGGCATTTGAATTTACAAAGTCAAGAAATCTTTGGACCTGCATATTATTGGTCGTGTATGCCTCCTAGTTAATGAAGAGGTAGTTAAAATCACTTATGAGTGTGGTATTGGGCTGGATGGTGACTGATTCTAGAAATGTAATGGTTTACTGGTTCATAGTGGGGGACTTGTAGCTAGCAAGAATATGATAATGGATTTTCCCATGGTTAGTTAGACATGGAGTATCTCAAGAATGTCATATTGTTTGACCAGTCTCGAGGTGTTCTTATCCTTTATGTAGATAGATACACCTCCATATTTTGCTCTTTTGTGTTCAGTGTGTGTTCAGAATGTATGAAAGGCATCATAGCCATGCACTGCTTGAATATTTTCCATGGTTTTGAACTATATTTTAGTAACTGCAAAGACATCAGCATTCTACAGATTAAGGAAAGCTTCCGGGGAGTGCAGTTTCTTGTTGATATTCCTAGCATTGAGTAGTAACATGTTTAGCTTGTCCTGAGTAGTTTTTGTTATGTTAAAAGCTTTGTATGTTGGGCAATGCCTAAAAAAGGCACTCACTATAGGGGTGCATAATGTTTTGGCCAATATTTGAAAACCTAGAGGTGACAGGTGAAGACCATCTCTAGGCAAAGCAGCATGGCCTATCAACCATGTCCTCCCAGACTGTCAAGTATTGGACCCTTTTGGAATGGAACCAGCAGCTAAGTTAATTGTTAAAATTGATAATTTTCTGTGCTGGTATTGTGTCCAATTCCTTGGAGGTGGTAGAATGCTGCAAACTGCTAGGCTCATACCAGCCTGTGACACATATTCGGAGAGCTCAATCATGTTTCTCTACATATAGTCCAAGGAGGTATATCTCAGGTCATTCACATCCACATGGACTATGACTGAGTCATACTGGTATTTAGGGGTAAGTGACCTGTGTGTTTGTGTGATCTGGCAAATCTTGGCCTCTGACAGGCAACTAACTATATCCTTCCCCTTATCCAGCCTGGTAAGAGTGTGTGTCTCACAATGGAGTTTTCTTTGACCAGAATATTAGGTCATGAATTGTTTTGCTTTCTGGGCTTGGTAGCTGAGATAGAATGAATTGTGGCTTTATGTGTTTTGATAGGAATTGCCTTGTTTGTGTACATATGGTGGTTCTGAGGACTGTGCCTGAGAGGCCTTTGAGGTTTGGTTATATTACATGTGAGCACCTCCGCATATGTGGGTCTATGTGTGCGATCCATTGTGGATGCGATGCATGATGTTATGAGTCTCTGCCAGCCTATTTGTTGCTTTTTCTGTCAGTATGTGAGAGCCTAGCCTCCAATGTCAATGTTTAACTACATCTCTCACATACTGCATTTGTCTATTTGAGAATTAAGTGGTTGTTAATGTACATAAGGCAATTGTTACAGTGCCTCAGGATACTCATGTCTACCAAGCTGGATACAGAGATAGCAATAAAGTGCCCATCAATGGTTGCAGGTCCTAATGTGTACTTGAAATGAACAGGAGTAGAGGTGTTTGTAATTGGATAAGGGAAGGGTGTTTATGTGATGTAATCTGCAGCAAACCTAAGCAGCAATGTTGCCCAGCACCAAAATCAGATGCTCTCTGAGGAGCAATAGTACTTCATGCTATAATAAGGTAACTAGCACAGTAAACTATCACAGTATAATGAAAATAAGCAATATTTCCAGATGTTTGAGTCTGTACAGGGCACTGGCACAGTGAGCAGTTCAGTGCAAATGTGCCAAATTTATATCAGCACTGAAAATACAGAAAACTGGCTGAGCCCTCTGGCCAATACAACTATTACATTTAGAGTCCTTTTGTGTGCTTCCCAACTCAGATAGACCAGGTAAACATCTACTGCCACTAGATGAGTACTAGTGTAAAAGCACAGTAAAGGAGTATCCAGAGTAAAATGCTACCATAAGCAAACTTAAAGATACAGATACAGCAGTGTACTTTAAACAGAGTATAACAGTGTGATTATTTAATAAAAGTACTTTGCTTGGTAGAAATGAGCCAAAAGTGACTCAACTGTATAGAATTTATAGAGGCACTACAAACAAGATAAGCTGATTAATAAGACTTCCAGCCAATAAAGCAATTACATGCAGGAATCACTAGTGCATTATCCCATCCTGAACAGACCAGGCTACCACCCAGTGCCACTAGATGGAAAATCCACTTACCTCTTGATGTAAAAATACAGAAAAGCATTTGCTAGAGTATAAAAATACACTACTTTATCAAACACCTTGCTAGATAATGAATTCAGAGCAAGAAAATCAGCACAAGGAAAGGCAAATAAATAATTCAAGATATAGACAGCAGTGTAGAAAAGGAGTAGCTCATAAAGTTCAGTTTACAGTAAGGGTGGGCATCTTAAAATCAACAAGTTTGAAAATCAGATTAAGGAATGGTAGGGAGGATAGAACAATAACTAGCAGGAAGTCATCAGCAGTGATTACAGATTTTGCAGGGTCTATATTAGAACACCGAACTTTCAAAATTTAGAGTGTTCTAATATCGAATCCTATCAATCGAAAATTTAAAACATCGAACATACAGAACAACAAATTTTTTCCTAGGGAAAAAATTTGCTGTTCCAAAACACATACACACAACACAAGCACACCAAACAAACAGCAATCCACACACATACACCTAAACTCTTACAGCTAACCCTACACTAAACTATACATACACCACTAACTATCCACTTACCTTAAACCAAACCCTAACCCTAAGGTCCATCACTATCGCACAGTCACCTCACCCGCGCCCTAACCCTAACTCGCCTACCCCGCCCTAACCCTCACGTCCACACAATCGCACACTTACCTGACTGGCACCCTAACCATAACTCACCTAACCCACCCTAACCCTCACGTCCACACAATCGCACATTTACCTGAACCCAACCCATAACTTTCCACAACAGCGCTGAAAATAACGAAGCAACAGAAATGGACAACCAAATTCTTTCCCTAGGAAAAAATTCAGTTTTCTGTTTCTTTGATATTTTCAGCGTTCACTGAAAACGGGTCGATATTAGAACACTGGAAATTTTGAAAGTTCGGTGTTCTAATATAGACCCGATTTTGCAGGCTTGGAGTCTTATCACAAAAGACAAAGACCCAGAAACTGCTTCTATATTTAAGCATCACTCAAGAAACAAATTAACCAGTGGAAAAACATATGAAACATGCAACCTAGATAATTTAAATATCCATCTCCCATGCAGGAAAGAAAAAAAAAACACTAGGCCAAGCAGATTTTTTAAACAGAAAGAAGGTTGTCAGTTTAACCAACTCAGACAAAAAAAATATAGGCTAACTTTCCTCACCCAGCAGGATGAAGAACAACAGTGCTTGTATTTTTTGCAGGCCTGGAGTCTTATCAGAAAAGACAAAGTCTCAGAAATTCCCTGTGCATTTAAATATCACCCAAGAAACAAATTAACCTATGAAAAAACACATGTGAAATGTGCAGCTTAGATAATTTGTCTCCCACAAAAAACAAAAACACCAGGCCAAGCAGATTTCTTAACAAAAAACAAAACAAAATAAAAAAAGAAAACGGAGCATCTACCCAGAAATATTTAAATGCATTTTTATAAATTAATTTGTACTTTTATTCAAAAACGTCAGCTGTAGGAAAAGCAATTAAAATGAATTTAACCTGAAAGGAAAGTTGCATAGGATTATCTTCTACACATATTGTTTGAGCAGTAAATAACTACTCCTGCAAAAGAGTTATAGCTGGAAATGCTCACAAAAAAGCACACTCATTCACTTATAAAATCACACAGACAAATAAACGCACACACACACACACACACACACACACACACACACACACACACACACACACACACACTGTGTAAGAAAGTTTTTTTTTCTGCTTAGATTTGTAAACAATGAACAGCTGATAAGTCTATCTTGGGACAAGAACATAGGAATACAGAAACTCAGGAATAATACCAGGCAAACAGTTACGAGGAGCACAAGATGCCTAACTGTATACACCTTTAAGTAGACACTAAAAGTCATGCCTTGATGACAGTCATTGTCAAATATGGTTTAAATGGTGCTGTACACTCATATCAGTGTGATGTAACTTAGATTACTGTTTGCACAAATAACTACATAAATAATGTGTACTGGGGATGGGGGTGTAAACTTTCCTGGTCCTGCTTGCACAACTTGTGGATTTCTAATAAATGTGCCTAGAATTCATAGAAAGACATATTATAGAAGGGACTTTTGAGTGACATTTGAAAATGTGAGTAGTGCCACCAGTTCATAACCCTTAGTTGTGCAGTTAGTAACAGCTTTTATGGCACAGTGTGCAGTTCATGCAAAAGAGTGCATAAATAAATACAAATGCAACAAATAAAAATGTTGTGATTCACAGGTGTTAATAAAAAGGCTATGCTATCATATTTGTGTATGTCAGTCATAACATGAAAAACATCACAACAGCAGCTAGCAAATATGCATGAAGTTGCAGCATTATGTGTTGAGCAGCATTACTTTGCTCTGGCAGCTAGTTGTACTGCTCAGAAATGTTCACTGGGGATATCTGGGAGAAATGCAAATTGTTAATCTTCCACCAGTACTGGGTCATGTGGCTGAGCTTCTTAATGGTCTCATTGGGTGTTGATTAGGAAGAACCTGTGAACCTATGACCTTATGACTGGGTTGTATACCCTTGCAGATGTAGAGCTTGCAGACATTACTGGCAGTGTCTGAACTACCTAGCACTTAGTGGTGAGCTGATTCTGGGTTGCTTTGGAGTAGACTAGGGGATATTATCCAGAGCTTGTTTAATGAAGTTTATCCACATTCTGAATACAAGGAAATGCATTGTCTTCCTATATATGTGAATGCCAAAGTATCTAGTTCTTACCGTCTTAGCTACAGGGACCTTTCAGTGACCATCATACAGCATATGTTCGGACTACTGAAGTCATGGTTTTGATGCCTGGATACATGCAGGCATTCCTTCCAATACTCACTCAATACATCCAGCATGATGTTTGCAGTCTGCGCTATGCTCTCTAATGTGATGTTATGAAAGTATACATGTCAACCTGCAGACATTAAACATATGAAGACAAAGGCTTTTAAAAAGTAGGGACATCTGGCCAACAATCTGGGCACCTAGTTAGCATAAAATGCACATGCTGAACAACATAACTCTTTTTACTTTCACAAAGACTGGGATATATTACACTCAGATACACAAACACTGAGACTGACAAATGATGCAACACAACCAAACAATACGCCATTGAAAGGTGACAAAACAGATAAAGAGTATAATGGGTTTTTACAGCTATGTGGCACTGCAAGGTTATGTTTGAACCTGAGATTATTCAGAGTAAGTACGAAACATAACGTAGTAGGTTAATTAAGGCAGTGCTAACACCTGCCATTTATAGAATAACAGAAAATAGTATGGCTAAATACTTAGCAAACAGCACAGCAGTATGCCTCCCCTGACATCAGGATGGTCTCATGTGGAAGGAAGCACTCTCTTGTTTGCCTTACTATGGAGGCTGAGAAGGGGCACTGGTACAAGACAAATAGTGGATTGTAGGGGACAAAAACAAGTATAAGAAAAAAACAAATTGTCAGGAAATAAGTATACCTTATTAGATGACTTTTTTGCTTGGTAATCCCATGACAACTTTTTACCTCCCAGTTTTACACTGTCATCTGCCCCTTCTCATTCCTATTTCTGTCTCCTTGTCTACTTCTCACATAAGACACACACACACACACACACACACACACACACACACACACACACACACACACACACACTGTTTCTCTCTTTGTCTCTGACATTCCCTCTCTTTTCCTTTCACTAAATTAGAAACATTCTAAAAATAAAGATAAACTGTCCACATTTATAAGAATTAGAACCAGATTGTCAAAACTTAAAATGCCTCTGAAATTAAGACATAATGCTGAAAATTACTTGCTTCTTTTGTTTTATATCCTAACATGGTGATAGGATATGAAAGAAGATATACTAGTTGTTGAAATAAAGAAGACACATCACTATAATATCTTTTTTTTTTTTTTATTATGCCACTGCCACATCTGAGAAGCTATGTTAGACAAGGAGCTTCACTGTAGCAATGAATACATGTGTAGCAACATGACAGATCACATTTTAGGGACTGCCAGGGATAACAATGTGCTTTTAATATAGACTTCAGGTGTTTAACAAGTACAAGTGAAGAATAATACATAATAAAGTACCAATATACAGGTACAGAATATTGCATATATGGAAAGTTGTTTGATGCAGAAATACCAACAGAATACAAAACAATAAAATTAAACAATTTCCAGTAAGACTGGTAACATTAAGTCTTCAGAGGAAGTACCTTCAAGGTTCACACAGTTCATGAGGTAAATGAAACAACAAACTAAATGTGGGCCAAGGTTCAAGTAACTTTGTTGCTAAATGCTGCCAGGATTTTACAATCTTTTGATCTGCAAACAGCGAAAGTACAAAACATCCAAGGACACTAGAGAGGGAAACAGCCTTAGCTGCACATTAGGTCCTGAAACAAAGAACACACACAGTTTATGTGTCCACCATGTTGCAACACTGTTGCACAATAGCAACAGTGTGACAGCTGATAAAAGAAACAAAATGAATGAAGGACAAGCACAATAACAAAAAACAATATCCCTAGTCACTAATAAGGAAATTGTATCCAGAGCAGTAGTGCTAAGAGTACTACAACAGGCAGCATACCCCCTTAACTGTCCAGATTTTTGCCTTTTATTTATTGGTCTGTACCTCATACAATTTGTGTTTTTCTGGAAATTATTAAAGATTAAAGTCACTAAATGACTACATACATTTCAGTTTCAGACATCATATCCTTCACAAAATGCATGCTACCATATAAACTGTTATTCTAGCAACTTCCCAAGTTTACAAAAACAATTTTTCAAATGTGTCCCTGACTTTGGACTTTTGTCCTCCCATTATGTTTGCCTTTGTCCAAATTTTTTCACTTAGAGGTTGAGACGTATGACAGGCATTGCAAAAAGAGGTAATGTCAGAACATGTAAACATCACTAACTTTACTACATAACTAGTCCCAGTGGCAGTTCTAAAACTTTGCAATTCAGTACTATTGCTAAGGTTTCAAATAGCCATGGTTTAAGTATTCCATATCAAATTTATAAATTAAATTGTTTCATATAAAAAGTTTAACCGGAGGATGACTAAATTTGAGAACTCCTCTGCCATGGGATAATAATTACCTGTAACTCAGCCTAATAGCTCACAACAGGTGTATTAGAATGCAGCTATCAGCTTCAGCCCTAACCAGGACAGTGTGCACGAATACATGAAGCACAATCCACAGACAAATAATTCACCATCACAGTCCTGTGCAATATATCCAGTGTTATTGAAGCAACATAAATTGTGACAGTATCTGGTTATTGATTTTTCCACAGTCTTTAGTGCACCAAAGTATTAATTGTGAACATGAATGACTGATGGCACACACTTGTTTTTGGTTTTGTAGTGCTTCAATAAAGTTGATAATGAAGGGGACTATGGCAGCATTCTTTGGTCTGAGAAACTAAGTGACTCACTTTGTTTCTCTGTAAGTCCAGCCTGTACTCTCTATCACTACTTTCATATTTATATATGGAATTTGAGGGTAGAAATAGGTTCACATTAAGAAGGAGGAGAGTAAGAGAGAGAGAGAGAGAGAGAGAGAGAGAGAGACTGAGAGAAAGACAAACAAAGAGATAGAGTAGTATGCTTCCCAGTAATAAGTAGTATACTTCCCAGTAATGGGTAGTATGCTTCCCAGTAATTTTGACTGGTGACCATAAGTAAATCTGCCAAGAATCTATACTGTTTTTCTCAAATAGGTTCATAGGTTCATACTAGGCTATCTTCCCTAGGGCATTTATAAGCCTAGCCAGAGTGTGTTTGGCTTTCACCACCCATTTTAAATGAATTTTGCTATGCCCTTTTTCAAGGTTAGTATACTGTGCCTCTGTCTAACAGTGACACAGAAGTGATATCTGGGGTAAACCTACAATCTCCCATCAACTCATCAAGATTCCTCTTGAAGAGAGTCAATGAGGGACTCTGCCTAACCTGGACTGGGATTCTATTCCAGAGTGAAGGGAGCCTCTGGGTTATGAATCTGTCCCTCCAGCATGTCCTATTTATTTCAGTGCTGAGGTTCAAGTCTCCCGAGTGCGTAGCTCGATGGGATTTGGATATTCTGAGGTGCAGCATGTCCATTAATTCCGGGTTGGACATGGCTTTATACGTCAGGCACAGATCGCCTCTGAGCAGGCGGTATGCCACTGAGTAGAGCTGGAGTTTCTTTAACCGGGCAGCATATGGCATCTGTTTGAGCCCTTTGATCCTCTTGGTGAGGTACTTTTGGGGTCTTTCCAGTTGCTGCAGGTGTCTGGTAAGGTACATCCCAAAAGGGGCATTGTTCTCAATTATGGGCCTGATGAGGGATGAGTAAAGAGGCACGATGACCTCCCCTGATCTAGATGTGAATCCCTTCATGATTAGGTGGGCTATATAAAATGTTTTTCTAACCACTTTGGCCACGTGGTTTTCAAATGAGAGATTGCTATCAACTTGGGTCCCCAGGTCCCTAATTACTTCTTCCGTACTTAATGGATTACCACCTATGTGGTAATTTGTGGGCACTTTGTTTTTGCCAAAGGGGATGACTATACACTTTTTGGCGTTTAGCTTAAGGCCATGGCTCTGGCACCAGTTGTCTGTTTCTATGAGGCCCTTTTGTAGGATGCTTGTGTTGGCTGGAGAGTTGATTATGGTGCCTAGTTTGCAGTCATCTGTGAACTTGGTCAGCCACAGTCCTTCCGTGTTGGCCTGTACCTCCAAGAAACATATACCGGACAAGAGAGGTCCCAGGACTGAGCCTTGTGAGACGCCACTTGTAACTGGTTTGAAGTCTGACATGGGTCCAGCAATTCTAACCATGTGGGTTCTGTCCTTGAGCCAGTTTGCAACCCATCTAGTGACATAGGGGTTTATATTTAAGCTGGTGAGCTTATCTATAATGCCAGAGTGGGGTATTGTATCGAAGGCTTTTGCGAGGTCCAGGTAGGCTGTGTGGACCACCTTCCCCTCATCAATGGCCTTGGTGACTGTTTCAAAGAAATCAACCAGGTTTAAGAGGCAGGATCTGCCCTTAACAAAGCTGAACTGGGTAGGATCCAGTGTCTGTAGGTCCCCAATATCTTTATTTATGAGGTCCATGATGATCCTTTCCATAGATTTGCAGACCAAGCTAGTCAGGCTTATGGGGTGATAGTTTCCAGGATCCGTTAAGGCACCACCTTTGTGGAGAGGGACCACTGTTGCTGTACACCACTCTTTGGGTACATATCCTGTAGTAAGGCTGAGTTTGAACAGTAGTTTTATGTTTGGGTTTAGCTCTTCTTGGAGTTCATTTAGGATGCAGTCTGGGACACCATCTGGTCCCATTGATGGTGTGTTTTTTGCTTTGGAGAGGGCGGCTCTTACCTAAGCATCTGAGATGTCAGGGGGGCAGCACTCTGCTGGGATACATATTTGCCCTTTTGGTGGGGGGGGGAGAAGTTTGCGCTGAACCTGTCAGCTAGGATGTTGGCAATGTCTGTGGGTGCGGTGTATTTTTTGTCATTTTGGACTAATTCTGAGCATATCTGGGAATTCCCACTCAGGTTCCTAACATAACTAAAGAAAGCCTTGTGATTATCCTTAGTGTCCTGTGCAATTTTTCTCTTGAAGCTGGCCTTAGACGATTTTATGAGTGCCCATAGTTTTTTGCTAATACTGATCAGAGATGCTTTCCCTTTTTGGGATTTTGCTCTATCGTGTAATAGCTTCTTCCTTCTATTGTATAGTTTGTTTATGGCTGGGGTCCACCAGACAGGATGTCTGCCTTTGGAGGATTGGGTCTTGGTTTTATTTGGGATTGCATGATCCATGCATTCCTGAAGGTGTTCATAGAATGCGTTTATAAAGGATTCTGTGGTCTGGGCCATATTTTCTACAAGCCCGGGGGCTTTGAAGGATTCCACCTCAGTTTTGAGGAGTGAGAAATTTGCTTTAGAGAAGTTTTTCACTGTGGTTTTCTGGGCAGGGGGTGGGGTTGGGATGTGAATATCCAGTGAGATTAGTTTATGGTCTGATCTTACCAGTAAGGGATACACTTCTGGTCTGGAGCATAGAGCCCCCATGTTGGTGATGATCAGGTCCAGTATGTTTTCCCCTCTTGTGGGAGTGGTAACAAGTTGTTCCATAGCATTTGAGTTTATAAATTCTAGGAACCTTTGGGCTAGGGTATTGGAGCTAGAGTAATGCTCCCAGTCTATGTTTGGGTAGTTGAAGTCGCCCAATATAATGGTGTTTGGAGAGACCTTCATATTTTCCAGTGTTCTCGGGAAGGCTGAGTGGGGTTCCTGGGTTTGGGAGGGTGGTCTGTAGCAGGCTACAAACTGGAAGGCAGTTTTACCCACTGTTAGTTGCACATGGATAGTCTCTGATGCTTTGTGCTGTGCCACCAACCTGGAGGTGTGGGTATCTTTGATGAATATTGATACTCCCCCTCCTTTGTTGTTCGGTCCAAGTTTTGGGGCCGAAAAGCATGGTATGAGGTATAACCTGGTAGTGCTGGGGTGCTCTTGGGAGTCTTAAACCAGGTTTCTGTTACTGCACAGGTATTGATGTTCTCCATGCTAAGGAGAGTTCGAGTGCGTGCATCTTGAGGTTTAGACTTCTGGCATTGTGTAGCATTATTCTTAGTTTCTTATCCCTTGTGATACCTATGGAAGTGGGTTTGTCTTTTGAGCCTTGCCTAAAAAAGGCACTATGGGGGTGGCAAGAGCCTTTGCCAATATCCAAAAGCCCAGGGGTGACAGGTGCAAGCCGTCGCTAGAGAAGCATTGTTGCTTGTTTAGCATGTCATCCCAGGCTGACAGGCATTGGATCCCCTTTGAATGACACCAATACTTAAGCCAATTGTTGAAATTGATCATCTTGTCTTCATATTGTGGCATCATTCTTGGTGAGGGTAAGATGCTACTCAAGGTCAGGGTCATACTGGCCTGGGCTACATGCTCAGAGAGCTCCTCTATGTTTCTTTTCATGTAGTCCAGGGAGGTACGTCTCAGGTCATTCACACCAGCATGGACAATGACTGAGTCATATTTGTACTTGCCTTGGAGTGACCTGAGTGCTTGTGTTATGTGGCAGATCCTAGTGCCCGACAGGCAGCTCACCATGACCTTCTCCTTGTTCAGCCTGGTGGGCGGGACGTCAGTGTGCCTGACGATAGAGTCACCTATTACAAATGTATCAGGTGTGTTGTTTAACCTTAAGGGCTGTGACTGTTCGGCACACTGGCTTTGTGTGCTATGTGTTGCACGTGTTTTGTTTTGGGGTAGCGGTTGCTTGGGTGTCTGCTTTGGAGGTCTCTGCTGCTTAGGCAGATTTTTATTTAGAGCCTCCGAGTATGTTTTTGTGTGTTTATGTGTTTGGTTTGCTGTCGTGGTAGGTCTATGTGAGACTGGAATTGTAGTGAGTGTGGTTTCCTTCTCCTCCTGACTGGTTATGCCAGTACTGAGTTGAGAGAGCTTAGCCTCCAGTTTGGCTATATGGTTGCATCTCTCACATGTGTTGGAATTTGTTGGGAGGAGGAGAGGGTTGTCTGTGTACATGAGGCAGTTGTAACATTACCTCAAGATTCCCAGATTCACCAGCTGGACCGGAGAGGAGATTGAAAACTGACCTTTGGACATGCTAGAATAGTATTGGGAATTCCTTTATAATTGAAAAAAGGGCCAATGGGGAACAAAGTACTCAAGGGAAGTTTGTGAGGGTGTAATGCTTTTAATTTTTTAGTGCTGACTTATACAATTGCTTTAGTGAGCAAGTGCCAGGCTTTAGAGTAGGAATAGGGTGTTTATTATGAGAAATAGATCAGTTCTAAGGGAAAAAGTGAAGAGCAGACTTTGTGGAGCTGAGAATAGTTTAAACCCAATTAAGCAGAGCTGCCCGATGCTGCGCTATGCACAAAATCGTGCAAAGCCACGCCAAAGAGGGTTTTATACAGGGGGACTTGAAAGAGCTAGGAATTTGCCCAAAACGGCCAATAGACTACCAGATTCTTGTGCTGGGAACACTCCTCCAGGGATAGATAGGCTGCTCTAAGCTCCCCACTGCCACTGGTGAACAAAGAAGCCTCCCTTTATCCAAGAAAGGAAATGGGCAACACAGGAACTTTCCAAAAGTGCAGAATACAGCAAAGCCTGTATTTGGACTACTCTAGGTAAGGAAAGACGGGAAACAAGGATAATTTTTTGTTTTTTTTCTTTTTTGCAACAAACAGCAGGAAAATGCAATAAATATGTAACACAGGCTAGCGCACTTGAGTGTGTAGCCTCAACAGGTAAATGCAACAAACAGGACAAACTTTAAAAGTGCAGGTGCAAAAACAACTTTAAACAGTTTAAAACAGTTCAAGAAGCAGAAATACTTGCAGTTTAGCTAGATCAGACAGTCGCCCAGGTAGTAGCAGGAAAAAACACTTTTATCAGGTTAGCAGTCACTATTTTAGCCTCTCTGCTGCTAGCACCACTCTGCAGGACCACAAGGAGCTTGGCTGAGTAGTAACAAGCGCAAAAACCGTGCCAAAGTGGGTTTTATACAGGGGGACTTGAAAGAGCTAGAAATTGGCCCAAAATGGCCAATAGACTACCAGATTCTTGTGCTGGTAACACTCCTCCAGGGATGGATAGGCTGTTCTAGGCTCCCCACTGCCACTGGTGAACAAAGAAGCCTCCCTTTATCCAAGGAAGGAAATGGGCAACACAGGAACTTTCCAAAAGTCCAGAATACAGCAAAGCCTGTATTTGGACATCTCTAGGTCAGGAAAGATGGGAAACAAGGATCATTTTTTTTGTTTTTTTCTTTTTTTGCAACAAACAGCAGGAAAATGCAATAAATATGTAACACAGGCTAGCACATTTGAGTGTGTAGCCTCAACAGGTAAATGCAACAAACAGGACAAACTTTAAAAGTGCAGGTGCAAAACAACTTTAAACAGTTTAAAACAGTTCACGAAGCAGAAATACTTGCAGTTTAGATGGATTGGACAGTTGCCCAGGTAGTAGCAGGAAAAAAAAACACTTTTATCAGGTTAGCAGTCGCTCTTTTAGCCTCTCTGCTGCTAGCACCACTCTGCAGGACCACGAGGAGCCTGGGTGAGTAGTAACAAGCACAAAAACTGCACCAAAGCGGGTTTTATACAGGGGGACTTGAAAGAGTTAGAAATTGGCCCAAAACGGCCAATATACTACCAGATTCTTGTGCTGGGAACACTCCTCCAGGGATAGATAGGCTGCTCTAAGCTCCCCACTGCCACTGGTGAACAAAGAAGCCTCCCTTATCCAAGAAAAGAAATGGGCAACACAGGAACTTTCCAAAAGTCCAGAATACAACAAAGCCTGTATTTGGACTACTCTAGGTCAGGAAAGAAGGGAAACAAGGATATATTTTTTTTCTTTTTTGCAACAAACACCAGGAAAATGCAATAAATATGTAACACAGGCTAGCGCACTTGAGTGTGTAGCCTCAACAGGTAAATGCAACAAACAGGACAAACTTTAAATTACAAGCGCAAAAGCGCGCTAAAGCTGGCTTTAAAGCAGGGGGTTAGAAGGAGATAGGAAATGGCCCAAAACAGCCAATAAGCTACAAGTCACTGGGCTGGAACCACTCCTCAAGGGACAGATAGGCTGCTCAGAGCTCCCCACTCTCTCTGGTGAACAAAGAAGCTTCCTCCTATCCAAATAAGGATATGGGCAACACAGGAACTATGACACAGCCCAGAGATCAGCAATACTTGAAGACTGGACTATTCTAGTTCAGTAAAGGTGGGAAGGATATTTTTTTTTTTTTTTTTTTTTTTTTTTTTTTACAAAGTAGCAGAAATTAGGTACAGAAACACAGTAAATGCTTTAATTCGGCTAGCACACTTGAGTGTGTAGCCTACTAGTTAAACTAAGCAAAAACAAACTTTAAAAGTGCAAAAAACTCAGAAATACAGGCAGGAATGCAATAAAACAACTTTGCAGAGCTTAGTTAAAGAAACAGATAAGTCTATATATACAGAAAAGCAGCTAAAACACACAAACACTTCAGATGCAGTGCAACCTAGAGCACTTGAGTTGTAGCAATATTAAGGCAATTACAGTTATAATAAATGCTCTGAAATATTCTCTATATTTCCAAAATGTTTGAGAAGCACAGTCAGACCACAAGGAGATTCAGGCAAAAATTTTTTTTTTTTTTGAAAGGGAAAAAGGAGAAACAGAAGGCCTTATCCAATGTTCTCTCTGTATTAGGTAGAATGAGCTAAAGACACTGACTGGGAGGAGTGTCACAGATCAGATTTACAGTAGGGGCGTGTAACTGCAAAGCCACCAAGTATAAAAGCAAGACACCAACTGGGGGGGGGGGGCAAAAACATTAGCCTACAGACAGTAAGCACTAGATAAAGCCACAAATGAATGTTTTTAAACAGATAAAGATTTGTAAAGATACAGAATGCTTTTAACTGCAAAGAAATCAGTTACTTGTGCAGATTAGTTAATAGCAATAAAATACACTCAAAGACTAAAAAGCAGGCAATAAAAGTGCTATATATTAATTGTTAGAAACAATAATCTGTATAAATAATCAAAAAAAAACAGGATACTTATATATCTCAGCTAACAGTCATGGTCAACAACTCTCATCCACTCTGCTCAGTGCGTATAGACAGAAACCCTTTCAAAGTTAGGGCTTAAATACCAGAAGAACTTTTTTTTTTTTTTTTTTTTTTTACAAAAACACAAAAGAACCAGCCCCCACTAGCCAGCAGACAATTAACACAATCTGGCCAAGTTAAAGAAAGGCTTCAGCTAAAAACAATAGCCTACAGACAGTAAGCACTAGAGAAAGCCACAAATGAAAGTTTTTAAACAGATAAAGATTTGTAAAGCTACAGAATGCTTTTAACTGCAAAGAAATCAGTTACTTGTGCATATTAGTTAATAGCAATACAATATACTCAAAGACTAAAAAGCAGGCAGTAAAAGTGCTATATATTAATTGTTTGAAACAATAATTTGTATAAATAATCGAAAAAAAAAAACAGGATACTTATATATCTCAGCTAACAGTCGTGGTCAACAACTCTCATCCACTTTGCAACTGTAATGAAATAATTTAATACCTCATTGCATGCACAAGGATTGAAATCTAGGGGTTATTGGATGGTTTGGTGATGATGATGATATAACATTTCTTATTTTTCTCTGTATTCTAACTTCTTTTTAATACAGCTGCATTGTACCAAATCAGCATACCACTGTCATCCAGAATTCTTAAATGTGATTGATTAAATGTCAAAAATTCTGTCCATTAGCTATCATGGTTCCTTGGAGTTCTGTGTCTGAACTTCTCTTTAGCTGTAAATCGTATTTTAAAGGAATCACTTGGTATTTCATGATACCCTGTTATTTGACTGTCAAAGTCAGTGCAAAATGTTGTGCAGTTTAGAGGTATGTATGGATTAAGGTCTTAACTGTATGGCTGCACTTGACCATATGCTAGCAGCAGTAGTGAGCCTGGGGAATGTCACCAGTAGCAGAATGAGGTACAGTTGTCTATAGTCACTAGGCAGCTTCAATTGCAATGCAAAGCTGTGGTTGCAAAGCAGCAATGTCTGGTTAACAACCTTACACCATGATGTATAAGGGACAACACAGTCAAATGATGCATGCAGTGTTCCCATCAGGTTGCAATGGTCAGTGCATTGTATGATTTCACTGTGATTCAGACATTAACTCAAAACCACATGTAATGAAGAATGGCGTGGCTAACAGTATCATTATTTGAGTAGGTATCAGTGGATACAGCAACACAAGACTACAAGCAGAGCATAGGTGGAGGAAATGGAGATAAAGATGTCAGCATATGTCAGCAGCTGCACAAAGGCATGGGAACACAGTAACACAAAACTGGTAGCATGAAATGTGCATGTGTGGGAAACTGTCACTGGAACAGGATGTTATGTTTGGGATCACTAGAAGGATAGATAATATCAGCCATCATTTCTTCCTGTGATGTGGATAGATAGCCAGTGTGTGACTATAGCTTCATGGTGTTTTGCTGCTGAATGGGGGCAGACATCAAGGACTCCATTGAACATATGGTGCTCATTTTCAAAGCCACAGCCTGGTGTACCTTTGCTGGTAAGAATGTGCAGGATTCCTGACCTACTGTAGTAGGGATGGTGTGCTGATTCATGATCTGGACTTGGATAATATATGCTGATGTGAGCCTCCAGTCTTGGAGGTAGGATGTTGTTGCCACACACAGCAAGGAGCATCACGGTTACTGACTAGTCCTGATATAGTTATTCAGACTCCTGCAGTAGCCCTCATGCACATGTACCATGTGTCCTTACTCAAGACAAGCTGTAGACATCATTGCCAATCTAAGCAGACATGATGGCATTTGCAGTTATATGAAGGATGTTAATCATTGCAGCATTGGAGCAGTGTGAGTTGCCATAGCCCTCACCAGACCAGTCATTCATGATGTCTAGTTTCCACAGTCTCCCATAACTGAACATCATCATTGAAAATGACACATAAGACACTCGCCAGCTTCCTTAAGGATTTTGTGGCAGCAGACTGTCTGTAGCTCTCAGTCCTGCACATCTGTTGATAATACCAAATGCCATATGCACACCAATGGGTAACTGTCATGCCAGATAGCATTTTGGCACAGCTGGAGTACTTGTGAAGCCCTCAGCTACAGGAGAGTCCCCTCTGTACAGTACATGCCCAATCAAAAGAGGCACTGAGGACACAATATATTCAGCCATAGAGCTTCTGTTCCCATATAACAGTGAGGCAGACACTTATGTTACCATGTCCCCTTATTTTGACATATCCCTGGTATCTGAGTATCATCACCAGACTCTGCAAAGGTGTATATATATCGCACCTTGTCCAATTTCAGTGATTTCTTCATGTGCTCATTACTGCTTATCCCTGTGTAGAAAATATAGTGAAAACATTACAACATGCTGTAATGATGTCATCTGACATACAGGATAATGTTCTAAATGCATCCAGTTCATTCTTATGCATCCTTATCATCTCTAATAGTGGCAATTTGTTGCACTCCTAAAGAGCCTATGAAAACAAATGTGCATCATTCCTGCTTTGGTATGATACACTCATTAGTGGAACAAACATATTACAAACCATTGTTGCATATTGATAACTTAGTTTATTACCAATTAAGACATGTGTAGTATAGGTCAGCTCAAAAACAGCCTCTATACCATTGCCAGAGACATATCATGTTGCAGTCTCTACTCCCAGTGATACAAAAACATCTTCCTTATCTGCTAGTCTTGTGGACCCTGTCAGTCTTTACCCACTGGTGGCTCCATCCTGTGTAATTTTTTTAAGCCTTCTGAATGGTATATTTGATAATGTCAGTCAAATAATGGCTCATTTATATTTGTCATTAGTCTGTGCAGTACTGTTCTGGTTTACAAAGCATTATATATTTTTTAGGAATACAGCAGAGGTTCAAATACAGACAGAGATAGATAAAAACTGTTTAAGCTATATACTTTAGGTAATGAACGAAGGTGGTTGCCACTTTAAGAGCAGCTGATTCATACTGATTCAGGAACCAGCTGACTTTTCACTTCCTTTTCACTTCCTATATAGTGTATGGCCTATGTTGTATAATTATCTGAAGAAGTTGGGCTATGTGGCCTGATGAAAAGCGCTTTATGTGATTTTTTTTGTTTTTTGTAATAAACAGTACGTTAACTCATCGTGCTTGCAGGATTTATTTGGGCAGTTGGATACACTGTGGTGCTTCTTCTTTTGGTAGTATGGATCCAGTTTGTGTTTGTGTCTTAGCTTTGTTTGTTTTTCATGGAAGAGCCTACAAATGTACCTGCTTCCCTCACTTCTGACCCAGACGGAGGTATGAATGAAATGGAAGGAGCACTATCTACTTTATCAGCTCTAGTGCTTAAATTATCTAAACAGCTTGACGTATTGGCGGCTAGAGTTGACAGTTTTGCTGGGAAACCTATGGCGCCACCCATTACAACAAAAGCACCTTCATTACCATCTACTAAACAACAGAAACTAGTAAGTCCTTTGTCTAACAACTGTATGGATACACCAGATGAGGATCCTCTTCTCAACATGTCTAGTCACCCCACACCGCAAGAAGAATTGGAATGTGGACGTAACAACAGAGGTGAAGGCCATGTTTTACAAAGAGAGCGCACTTCCAATGGATCAGCAGCAAACCTGAACTTTAATTTTGACCTTTCTTCTTGGTCAGAGCAGTTACCAACTTTTCAGCTTCCTACTTCAGCTCGAACACAAGGTGAGCTAATTACTGAAAATGTACAATCTGAAACATTGAATGGCAAACTTAAACTATTAGACTTAAAGTTACTTAAATACAAAAAACTACATTTGGAACTAGCTTATTTTAAACAATGTATTAACGAAGGCATAGTTCCAAAAGGTCTTCGAATTTGGCAATATCCCACTGGGCTGGTAGGAGGTTCAGAATTTCACCAGAACTTAATAAAAATGTTTAATAATCATGGTATTGAACTGTTGCAACTTATAAGTAAGCACCACCAAAAAACTGCAGAGGACTTATTACAGGAAGCTACTAGGTTGGATGGTGAAATAAAGAGAGACAGTGACTTTTTTCGTTATAAGTATGAATATGAAAGATCGTTTTCTACTATTGACCATTACCTTGAGAAATTAAAAAACAACAAAGTCAAGAAAGTAAACCGTGATAGGGAGGCCTATGATAAGGGCTTGGCATATCCAGCACCTCCCTTGTCCCAGAAGAACTTTGGTAACATCAGGGACCAAAGTCAGGGTACGACAGCAGGGGGAGTTGATGGAGCCATGGACATGCATGAATTGGACCAACTTGAAGAGGGCTGGACACAAATACCCAAAAAGAAAGGTAATAACAACAACAACAACAGCAATAAAAAGTACAAGACTAATTCAAATGGGGTTCAAACCAATAAACTTAATGCAGCTAACCAGGGTAATAACTTCCACAATGCTCACTACGGTCCAAGAAGCCAAAATGGCTTTGGTAATCAGGATTTTCAAGTTTCTACCTCGGGGTACAACCTGAGGCAAGGCACGAAGAAAACTTACTATCATTCACACCAGTAACTAGTGAACATACTAATGTGGGCACTACAGTTCTTTCTATTACAGAACAGACACAGCAGGAGAAACCAGACAGTGAGAATGCACTTTTAGAAGAACCAGTTGTTACTATTGTATACAATTCCACTGGGGACTTTAAGATTTTTAATTACTCTGACTTTCATGTTGATACTACTTTAGCTAATTTATTAGCAAAAGGTTTCACTTTTGTTCCCTCATGTAGAAACAACGTAGCAGAGTTTATTATCAACCTTAAATTATTCATTAGGAAGTTGAATTTAAACTTATTACTAGGAGAGGCACCATCCTCTATCACACCATTTTATATTACTAGTACATTTTGCCCCATCCCCATCCAGACGTGGCTTTGTTTGAAAAAATATGTATGTTAGATATTTTTCACAAAATAAATAAGATGAATAATGAATACACTACTAACTTTAACTATAACATCACCAAGGAAGAAAAACAAGCACTTATGTATCTGCAACAAGCACACGTCAGGACTATGAAACCAGACAAAGGAGGGGACATAGTTATTTTCAATTTGGATGATTATACCAATAAAATTCAGACCATTTTAGAAAGTGACACTTATGAGGAGGTATCAAAGAACAAATTAAACATAGCTTATAGAAGAGTTAAGGTATTTCTTGAAGAATTATTCATTGAAGCAAGGATAGATATGACTGTAGCAAATTATTTACATATGTCGGCCCCAAGGATACCTACTATTTTTGGAGTATCAAAAATACATAAAAGCATAGACAATCCACCCATGAGACCATTGGTCAATGCTAGAGCAAGTATTACTTATGCTTGCTCTAAATTTATTGACCACACTTTAAAGAAATATGTGGCTCAACAAAAGTACATTTGTAAAGATTCTTGGACATTTTTGGACAATATAAACCACCTACAATATCAAGATGATTTAAACTTTCTTACAATAGATGTGAAAGACTTGTATTCATCAATTCCCCACACAGAGGGAATTGAATGGGTGAGTTTATTACTACATGATATGGGAGCCCCCCAGAATGAAATAAAATTGATGGCTGAACTATTGGACACAGTTCTTTCCAACAATTTCATCACCTTTAACAACAGATACTACTTACAAAAAATAGGAGTGGCGATGGGCTCTCCATGCAGTAGTACATTTGCAAATTTAGTAATGGCCTACTGGGAACATGAGCATGTCTTTGGTATAACTACATACACAAGTAAGATTAAATAGTATATACGTTTCCTGGATGATATATTTATCCTGCTCCAGGTTAACCAACAGGAGGCTTCTAACTTTTTAACTTACTTAAACAACACTAGTATATTCTTAAAATTCACATATAATTTTTCACAGGATAGAATTGCTTACTTGGATGTTGATTTAAGTAAGGATAGACAAAATCAATGTTTTAAAGCCAGGATTTATAGAAAGGAAACATATTGAAATGCATTTCTTCACTATAGTAGCTGCCATCCGGCCCACCAAAAATGTTTGGTTGTTAAAGGCCAATTTGTAAGGGCAGCTCAAATGGTTACGGATGACAACCAGTTCATTGAAGAATGCTCAACACTTATGGACATGTTTAAAAAGAGAGGTTATCCTATTTCACTCCTACAAGAAATTTGTCAGGAAGTGAAAAATAAAAGAGAAGTGGGCTTTTACAAAGCAATATTATCAAGTAACCAGAGTTTAGAAATAAATAGTTGTACATTATAGGACGGGACACTAAATGAAAATGAAAACAGACTTATTATTACGTATTGTATAGACAATTATGATTTTATAAATATTTTAAGGAAAAATTGGGACTTGATAAACATGGATACACATCTACCAAGAGGTCCTATTGACTTCCCTAGAATAGTTTATAGAAAAGGAAAAAACTTAAAGAATCTAGTGGAAACTCGGTACTCAAGCTTTGTTACATTTAACCATGCAGGTATGAACAAGTGTTTGTCATGCCCCTATTGTAAATATATGGAGCAGGGAATAAAATTTAGTATAAGAGGTTTTGAATACAACGCTAAGTACAAATTTGATTGTAACTCCAAGGGAGAGGTATACCTGGCTAAGTGTCACACTTGTCCTGCCTTCTATATTGGCAAACTGACAGAAGGCTTAGGGACAGTTCAGTGCAAACTTCACCCCCCTCTTCCCCCCAAAAGGAGAGATAACTATCCCAGCGGAGTGCAGCCTCCCAGACATCTCCAATGCGCAGGTGAAAGCTGCTCTCTCTAAAGCTAAAAACACAGCATCAATGGGACCGGATGGTGTCCCCAGCTGTGTGCTACACGAACTCAGTGAGGAACTAAACCCGCACATAAGGCAGCTGTTTAATCTTAGCCTTACCACAGGATACGTGCCCAAGGAGTGGCATACGGCAACTGTGGTCCCACTCCACAAAGGCGGTGCCTCTACAGACCCTGGTAATTACCGCCCCATAAGCTTAACAAGCCTGGTCTGCAAAGCTATGGAGAGGATCATAATGGAACTCATAAACAAAGACATAGGGGATTTGCAGACATTGGACCGGACCCAGTTTGGCTTTGTCAAGGGCAGATCATGCCTTTTGAACTTGGTCGACTTCTTTGAAACAGTCACCAAGGCCATTGATGAGGGAAAGGCAGTCCATACAGCCTACCTTGACCTTGCAAAAGCTTTCGACACAATACCCCACTCGGGTATTAGAGAGAAACTTACCAGCTTAAATGTAAACCCATATGTCACAAGATGGGTTGCAAACTGGCTAAAGGACAGAACCCACAGGGTTAGAGTAGCTGGCGCCATGTCAGACTCCAAGCCGGTCACAAGTGGTGTCCCACAGGGCTCAGTCCTTGGCCCCCTGTTGTTCGGCATCTACTTCTCAGAAGTACAGGCTAACATAGGAGGACTATGGCTGACAAAGTCTGCAGATGAATGCAAACTGGGAGCCATAGTGGAAAGTACATCGGACACAGATATCCTTCAGAGGGGTCTCACGGAAACTGATAGCTGGTGCCAGAGCCATGGCCTGAAGTTAAATGCCAAAAAATGTATAGTCATACCCTTTGGGAAAAACAAGGTAACCCCAAGCTACCATATAGGTGGCAATCCACTAAGCACAGAAGAGGTTATCAGGGACCTGGGGACCCAGGTTGACAGTGGCCTTTCTTTTGACACTCACATTGCTAAAGTGGTTAGAAAAACCTTCTACATTGCCCACCTGATCATGAAGGGATTCACATCCAGATCAAGTGAGGTCATTGTTCCCCTGTACTCTTCACTTATCAGACCAATGATCAAGTACAATGCCCCATTCGGGATGTATCTCACCCGACACCTGCAGCAATTGGAGAGACCCCAAAAGTTCCTCACCAAAAGGATAAAGGGACTCCAACATCTGTCATATGCTGCCAGACTGAAGAAACTCCAGCTCTATTCAGTCGCATACCGTCTGCTCAGAGTTGACCTGTGCCTGACATACAAGGCCATGTCCAACCCGGAATTAATGGACATGCTCCACCTCAAAAAATCCAAATCTACCAGATCCACTAGAGCAAGTGACTTAAACCTTAGCATGGATATAAATAGGACATGCTGGAGGGATAGATTTGTCACCCAGAGACTCCCTATGTTGTGGAATAAAATCCTGGTCCATGTGAGGCAGAGCACCTCGCTGGCTCTGTTCAAGAGAAATCTTGACTGGTGGATGGGAGATCGTAGGTTTACCCCGGGAATCATCTCTGTGTCACTGCTGGACAGAGGCACAACAAACTAATGGGCACAGTATTTTTTAACATAAAGGGTGGCGTAAGCCACAAAAACTCTGGGCTAGGCTTATAAATGCCTTAGGGCAGATAGCCTAGTATAAACCTATGAACCTATGAACCTATGACAGGGTCTATGAACATACATACGCTATTCGGTTTAACAAATCAGAGAACGCATTGGCCAGGCACATTATGAAAGCACCCACCCATGGTTTTACTTTTAGGGCTATAGATTGTATTGCCTATGACCCTAGAGGAGGGCCTCTTTCCTTGCTCTTAGAGAAATTAGAATTGAGTTGGCAATTACGTACCTTTGCATGTTACCCTCCGGGCATCAACAAAATGTATTCAATTAAGTGCATTTTACAACTTAAAAATTTGGCCAGGAGTTGACCTTTATGCTGTGTTTAAAATGGTCTATGCATGCTATTGTCTTAGAGTGTATTTGACTTTCAACTTTTTAAGTCAGGTTTTGCTGTTTTTCACTTACATGTTTTTAAGGTTTATTATACTCGAACACAAAACATAAATATAAATACACGCATACACTGTTAATTTTAATTTTAATTGCATTAATATTTCATAATAGATAATTATTGGTTTTAGATTTTTTACACTGATCTTTTACACTATTTATCTATTATTTTAAAATATTATTTTAAAATATTGCTTTAAAACAATATGTTAGATGAGAACTGTTTAAGCTATATACTTTAGGTAATGAATGAAGTTGGTTGCCACTTTAAGAGCAGCTGATTCCTGCTGATTCAGGAACCAGCTGACTTTTCACTTCCTTTTTACTTCCTATATAGTGTATGGCCTATGTTGTATAATTATCTGAAGAAGTTGAGCTATGTGGCCTGACGAAAAGCGCTTTATGTGATTTTTTTGTTTTTTGTAATAAACAGTACGTTAACTCATCGTGCTTGCAGGATTTATTTGGGCAGTTGGATACACTGTGGTGCTTCTTCTTTTGGTAGTATGGATACAGACAGAGATAGGATTAGAAACTTGGAGTTTCAAGACAACGATAGGTTGGCTGACGATTTATACATATAACTAGGAGTATTTAATATAGAAATACTTAATATTTACATAGATTAGCAAACATCTTTCAGTAGTAATGGGGCTCAGGCTAAAAGGAGTACACTTCTTTTCTTCAAATAAATATTTCTTTACCTTTTTCAGAATAACTTGAGATTATTAATTGCCCTTACTCTATATTATCCTGGAGACCATTCTAGTTTGTGGGGTGACTTTTGTGAAGACTTTTTACTAGCAGATAATTTGAAAGGTAGTTTCACCAGTTGCTTCCCATCCTGGTTTCTGATTGAGTAGTACAGTGATTCTATAATGAGTTTGTTTTTTAGAGGGGGAACAGTAGCTCTTGATAAGTAATTTCAGTAATCTGAATGTTAATTAAAGTATTTAATAGAAACAAGACTGTGGCTGTGACTAGTGCAGTAACTAAGGCATGGCCAAGAAAGTGGCTGTTCCATATGCATGCTTTTGGGCTACAGTGTGCAGGTACTAATGCAATGGATGTCCAGTACCACCAGTCATTAAGGAAGTGGTGAGGATATTGGGGCCTCATAAAATGAATACCAGTAATACATCTGCATTTTGCATGAAGCTTACTGTTTGCTAGTAATGATAGCAGGTGCTACAATTGTACAAGGAGACTTTTTTAGATTTTCATCTCTCACTCTTGGAGGAACTTTTTTGTTTAGTCCTCAATTTTGGGATGAGGGAGCACCAGTTTGGGGAATGGCCCAGGATGCCAAATTACCTAGTCATTTGATTGTGCTTTAGGTGATAGAGTGGAATTTTTTATTATTAGCTAGGTATATAGTATACAAATCAAAGAATTTTATTTTCAGTGAATTGGATAAATGCTATGTGTTGTGGTAACAACACTGTAAATATGGGTAACCTATATTCAATCCTGAGAATAAGAACACTGATGGCAAGAGCTTATCTAACTTCTTTAGTAAGGAGATTAAACATTTCATGAATGAGTTTTAGTTGTATAATATATTTTGTTGCCTGTCCTTCAATCTGACCAAGTGTATACTTGTTTTTGTCATTTCTTTTTAATTTCTCCAAGTATTTTGGGTTTCTAAAACCATGACAGGAATGGACCCCATTCCTAAGTCAAAGCTGTATGATTCAAGTTCATGAAATAAGTAATGCTTCAGTTTTTGATGTTAGCCAGAAGTGCTCTTTGCAGCACCCACAATATGCCCAGTAATGACTCCTTCTGCAATCCATACAGAGTTACATGTATTGGTAACATACCTAAGTACGGCTGTAATTTTTTTTTTTTATAAGACCCATTGCTCTTATTACTATTGGAACTGCATGGGTGTGCTTCTTTCACACTGCTCTCATTTCTGCCTGCAGATCCTGGTATTTTATGTTTGTGTCTCTCTGTAAGTAAGACACTGTAGTCACTGGGTGTGGCAATTTCAATGATCAGTACTACTTTTGTTTTCTTTTCATGGACCACTATATCTGGTTTTCTCGCATCTATTTTTTTTGAACTGCTGGTATTAGTTGATCCCAAATGATATAAACTTCAACATATTTTATAATGCTTTGTGGCTCATGTTTCCAGTGTTTTTCAGCTGCTTCATTATTATAATGTTTGTACAACTCCCAATGCAACAGTCTTGCACGTTACTATACCTTTCAGTATACAGTCCTTCTGCCATTAGTATGTCACAACCAGCAACAAGGTGTGCAGCTGTTTCCGATTCTGTTTTACAAAACCTACATTTGTCTGTTTCTCCCACATGTTCAATGGACTTTGTAAACCAATGCGTACATAATCCGTTGTCTTGGGCCGCCAATATTAACCTTTCATCTTTTGGTTTGAATTCGCTGCTCCTTAATCATTCCTGCATTCGATCCTGATCAACATGAGGTTGTTCCAGGAGTTTTCTATACTTGCAACTATATCTATGCATTTTCTACATGTTTTGCCTTCCCATCTGATCCTTCACCTTATATTCTTTCTTTTGTTTTTTGGCACATTCAGTTACTGCCTGACTTTTATCTACTTCTGGTTTGATTTCCATTCCTACTTGACACAGATATGCTTCTGCTAAACTAAGCAGGAATGTCATTTTAGACTTATTATCCTCATGTTTAAAAACTTTCATTATGTTTGGAACTTGTGAGGTCAGCAGATATGTAGGCATTCCCATAACTGCAGATCTATACATGTAATCAATTTCGAGGAGGCCCATACCTCCTTCAGAGTAGGGACTATATAGTTTTGGTATACACTAATTTTTAAAAATCATTTAATGAGCATGAAGCATCCTTCTTGTTTTCCTGTCCAATTGATCCAACAACTTTTGAGACCAGTCGATCACTCCAAAACTGTAAGTTAGAACAGGAAGAGCAAATTGGTTTATAGCTTGAACTTTGCTCCTAGATGTCAATGCTGTTTTCACTATTATAGGATTATATGATCATAGAAGATTACTAGGCTATCAACCCAGAAGTCATTTTAAACCTAGCCATTTCATCCTAAGGTAATACCATAGAAATGCTAGTCAATACCCAAGATTGTATTTAGTGATGACTGCTCATGTCCAGGAGGGTTGTGGGCTTTATTCCCGGTAAGAATTAATGGTGCCCCATTCATTCATTCAGGTTCCTCTTGAATGGTGTCATAGAAATACTCTGTTTCACATGAATTGGTAGCCTGCCCCAAAGATGTGGCAGTCACTGGGAGATAAATTTGTCCCTCCACCATGTCCTACTTAAGTTGCATGCCATATTTAGGTCCCTGGAATGGGTAACCCTAGTCTTGTTTGATTTATGGATATGCAGCAAGTTCATTAGGTTTGGGTCTTGGATTGTTCTTTTAGGCCAGGCATGACTCTCCCCTAAGAAGTCTATATGATACGGAGTATAGTGACAGGGACTTTATTCAGTCTGTGTAAGGCACATGCTGGAGCCCCTTGATCTTCTTTGTTAGAAACCTCTGAGGTGTCTCTAATTGCTGCAGGTGCTTAATACAGTACATGCCAAACAGGGCATTATGCTCAATTATGCGCTGGATACGTGCCGAGTAAAGGGGGTTATAGCTTCTTTTTCTCTCTCTGTGAATTTTAGTCTTTTAAAATATTCCTTACTAGGTTTTATCCATAATTGTTCACGTTTTATTGTTGACTCTTCATCAGTTCCAAATATTTATACACTCCCTCTTGCTCAGGTTCTTTTATATCACATTCCTCTCCCAAACTGATGTTTTCTTGGTGCTACAGCTTTCCCGCTTTAAAGGTTCATTTTGTATAGTTATCAAGACCAAATGTCATTTCTATATCATCAGAAAAAGTTTTGACCACCTGCAGTTGTGTTTACAGTTCCTCATCTGAATTGCTATACAGTCTGAAATCATCTATAAAAAGGAGATGAGAAGTCTTTAGACTTTGTTGTTTTCTGGGAGTCAAATTGTAGCCATGACTTAATCTGTTAAGTAGACAGCATAATGGGTTAAGGGCAAGACAAAAGAGCAGCAGTGACAGAGTGTCACCCTGGAATACCCCATTTGAATTTTTATCCCTGGAATAATAATTTATCCTTTATTATGGCTTGGCTGCAAAATGGTTTGCCACTGTTTCATGGTCGTGTAGGTTGTAAGTTATAGATTTCTAAGCACTCTTTTATCCATGAATGTGGGATATTGTCAAATTCTCTTTTGTAGTCTATCCATGCCATACTTAGATTCTTCCCCTTTTAACAGTTCTCCATTATGACTTTATTTAACAACAAGTGATCCTTTGTTCCATATGGCTTACTCTTGTTACCTTCTTGTTCTGTTGCCATGACTGAGTTTTCTTCCAAATGACTATGAACTCTGCATCATTTCTGGTGTATATGCCATCAGAAGGCAAGTTATTGGTCTATAGTTTTTAGGATAGCTTGCAGGTTCACTTTTATGTATGAGTATTGTTTTTCCCGTTGTTAAACAGGTTGGTATCTGTTTGAGGGTGTCATATAAATAGTTATTACTCATGACTAAATCTTTATGTAAGGATGTTAATACTTTTAGTCAGAATTTAAGTACTGAATCTGGGCCTGGGGTTTTCCACTTAGAAGCTTTTTTCAATTTTGTTTCAATTTCTCTGGCAGTTATTTCATCCCATTTCATATCCTGCACATTTGAACTCCTTATTCTTTCTTTTATTTCTTCTATCCATTTAGCATTTTTATTATGTTCTACAAGATCTTCATAGACATTTCTCCAAAATACATCTAGTTCTTTTTTTTGGTTGTGTTTCAATTCATTTTGCCTTGTTTCCCAATTTTCTATAAAACTTTTTTGGGTCATCAATAAATTGTTTATTTTGTACTTTTCCTTTATATTTATCTGCATATCTTCTAGTTTTTTTTTCTGCCTGTGCTGATATTTTTAGTTTATTATTTGTGATAGTGCATGAGAGATCCTGATCTCTTTTGATACTGTACATTATTTCGAACATGTCTGTCTTTCTGAATATTTTTGTTGATCTGTTCTCTCTTCTATACTCTTCTAACAGTGGCACTTGTCTTAATTGCTTTATAATTTTCTCTATTTGATACTTCCATGATGGCATTCAATTTCTCCCCTTCCTTTCCCTTACTACTCTGTGTTTTTGTGGCAAGACATTATTTGTTACTAATTTAACTGCACAGTAACATAACCTATTTACATCTGTTATATTGCATGAATCTCTGTGAACAGTCCTAATTACTGTATTCATTTGTGTTATCAAACTTCTAACTTTTTGGGTTTTTTGACTTTCTGTAATCTTTTTCTTTCATTGATCTTAATATGTCTGTTCATTTCTATTAAATCAAGCACCTCTTCTCCTAGATCATTTTCTTCTAAACTGAGGACACATTCTTTGTTTTCCATTTCCTGTGGGCATTCTATAGGAAATTCCAGAGCATCTTCTTGTGCCACATTCTCTTCAGTTTCTTCCTTTGTCACCCATTGCTCTTTCATAAGGGAACTCACTGGCCTATCACTCCACAACATTGACTACATCAGAGTTGACAGTTTCCTGTTCCTTTGTTTGCTGTGCAACTTCAACTGAGCATTTATAATGACTTCGTATGGAAGACTCCAAAGTATTTTCATATGACAACTGATCACATGCTTCCTACTCCACTGTTTTTTCCTTAATTTGGGGATCCATTGCTCTATCCTGCTGTGATGCTATCAGAGTTAGATTTTCTACACTAAATCCTTCACTTTGCAGATAATCCATAACCTGTTTCTATTTCTTTAACTTCTACACTACTAATCCTTTTTTCTACTTTTCCTCTTTTTTTCTTATTTTTTGTATTGTAAAATTTTCCATGTCTGGATGCCTTTGCCTGCATTTCTCTTCAGATATCTGTGGTGCTGGTCTTTTTATATTGATTAGTTTTGCTTTCTCCTTTGCATAAATATTGCACCATATTAAATCTCTTTCTCTTTCCCATGTCCTTATTTCTTCTTCAGATGTCTCCTGCTCCTCCTTTTTCTCCTTACTTTGGGGACGTGTTGTTCCATAATGATATAACTTATGTTAGACTTTCTACACTAAATCCTTCACTTTGCAAGTATTCCATAACTTCATAGCTTCATAGGTTGATACTAGGCTATCTGCACTAGGGCATTTGTAAGCCTAGCCAGAGTGTGTTTGGCTTTCGCCACCCTTTTAGATTAGTTGACTATGCCTCTGTATAGTAGGTCACAGAAGATAGCCCTTTTAAGGTTAGTTTACTGTGCCTCTGTCTAGTAGGGACACAGAAGAGATCCCAGGGGTAAACAAGGGGGGGGGTTACCATAATGGTTAAGGTGTTTACCTTACAGACACAAGGTGCAGGGTTTGATTCTCACCTGGGGCAATTGGCTAGGCTTAAAATGGCCCACAAGGGTAGTTAGCCTAGTAGTAAAACTATAAACTATAAACCTACAATCTCCCATCCACTCATCAAGATTTCTCTTGAAGAGGGTCATTGAGGGGCTCTGCCTAACATGGATTGCAATTTTGTTCCAGAGTGAGGGGAGCCTCTGGGATATGAATCTGTCCCTTCAGCATGTCCTATTTATTTCTCTGTTGAGGTTTAAGTCCCTGGAGCATGTGGCTCTAAGGGATTTGGATTTCCTGAGGTGGAGCATGTCCATTAATTCTGGTTTGGACATTGCTTTATATGTCAGGCACAGATCACCTCTGAGTAGGTGGTAAGGAACTGAGTAGAGCTGGAGTTTCTTTAGCCTAACTGCTTCTATTTTTTTTAACTTCTATTTACCAATCTTTTGTTCTATGTTCCCACTTTGTGATTTTATTTTTGTATTGTGAAATGTTTCTTATCTGGATGCCTTGGATGTATTTCTCTCTATCTTCGGGTCTGCCTTTGTCGTATTGATTAATTTGGCTTTCTCCTTTGCATAAATATTGCAAAACATCAGACCTATCTTTCTTTTCCATGACCATATTTCTTTTTTATACCTTTCAAAAGTCTCTAAATTCTGTTCTTTATATTTTCACACTCCCTCAATTGCTTCTTTTTCTAAACACCCCAAGGTTTCATTGTCTATATAATGTTTTTGATAAATTTGTTGTATTAATGAACAGACATTTTTATTTGAAGCTTCTGACAATTTTTCTTGTGGAAGTATTTTTCTTTGCTCTAATTTCTCTCTTAATCTTTTTGTATATCTTTTGTCTGGGAATTCTGGGCTTCTTGCATAATAGTAACAATACATAATTTCTTTCTTATCCTCAATAGTCCACTCTATAGTCTGTATGGCTCTTCTTTGGCCTATCAGTTTTTGTGATAGTCGTGGACTGCTACTTCCTTCTACAACAGGGGGGCATCCTCCCACAGGCCCTGACCTATGGCCATTGGAGGAATGTTTCTATGTTCTAAGGATTCTACACTGCCATTTTTTTCCATTCCTGGCACCAGTGTGCCTACCAGGATTGGACACTTTTTTATGTACTGGATCTTGTGCACCCAGCTATTTCTTTTATTTTTTAACCTATTTCTGTCCATGATATATGCTATATAAAATACAATTTATATATCAGTGTCATCTTGGTGACACTTTGTGAAAAGTTACCTCCACCTTGTGAAGGTACTCGCCAAAATTTGAGGATGAATTCAATTCCAGCAGTCCTACTCACCTTTGCTTGGTGACTTATCATTTCTCTATTGCCTGATAGATCTGCAGTTTTAATGATATGGGAGCCTTTAAGATTTTGATGTGTTTCTAATGGCATAGCATGGATGAATCAGATAGCCATATTGGGAAAGGGTGGATTTGCCAGCTCATCCACTCTGAGAGGAAGGGAGTTTTGCCACTGATATGAAACATCCCCGGCGATGGAGTCAGTGTCATAATTGTGAGGCAGATTACTGTCAGCATACTGGTGATGAATGGGGGACACAGCTAATTGTTGTGTGCAATGATATGTGTGATGTCAACATCTATGGCCATTTGGGGCATACAAACTTTTACTGGTGCACAGGACAGCATATGCATTGTTACCACTGGCTCTTCTTCACCTCCCCATCCTACCTACTATTGGTCTGGTCCCAGCCCCAGGGATAGTAGCAGAAACATTCCAGGTAAAAATGATGTAGCCAGCCAGTCAGTGGTCAGCTGGAGGGCACACAAAAGGGTGGAAACAAGCAGCATAGCAGTTGTTTTTGTGCTGTTTACTGTTAGGCTATGAGTAACTAAAAATGTCCATAC
This sequence comes from Protopterus annectens, assembly GCF_019279795.1. NCBI lineage: Eukaryota > Metazoa > Chordata > Ceratodontiformes > Protopteridae > Protopterus > Protopterus annectens. Next base: position 917,930,981 of record NC_056729.1, read on the forward strand.
TAAACTAAAGTTCTCCTGAAGAAATTTATCAAGGACATTATATGCTTTGCTTACGCCGCTAAAGAATATGCAATCAGCACTACGAAAACAGTTAATATGCAGAAAGCCACCAGGCAGATCATTAATAAATCAGAAGAATAAGAATGGACCAACGAATAATCTTTGTGGAGATCTTTTGTGGTATACTTTATTTCTGACTGTGCGTTATGCCTAATAATTCTGAAAGTTCGGTGAATTCATTTTTATACCATTTAGCTTTCTCATTAGAAAGACGTATAGCTAAAAAAGTACATGAACTCCTGAAGAAGAAAGTACATGAGCTCCAAAAAAGTACATGATCTCCATGCCATACTTTCCCACTGCTCTCCTGACATGGTAGTATTAACTGAGACCTGGCTTAAACATGAGATCACAGACAGTGAAATCCCCGGATACAACATTATGTGTAAGGATAGAACAACCAAAAGGGGTGGAGGAGTAGCCATATTGTTCAAAAATCACCTAACAGTAGAAACCTTAAAACTAAATATCCCCAACTTTAATAATGAAAAGCTACTTTTTATTAACCTACAAATTAACCCCAAGAAACACATCAATATTATATGTGGTTATATCCTACCAGGGAACAATATTCCCACTCTAGAAAATTTACTTCACTAGATCTCCAGTGTCCTCCCCCAGGAAACAATCCTGTTGGGGGACTTTAACATAGACTGGTTCACCTGCTCCTCACACAATCCAGAAACAACAGTCATTCCTTGACTGGATTCTAACCAACACTCCCACCTTATGCTCACAATCAGGTTGTCTACCTGATGGTCTTAGTGCTCATCAACCAACCTATCTTCTAAGAAACCGCACCCACCAAAATAGGACAACCATATATCACACAATCAGAAACAAAAAAAGATTTCAACCCTAACAACTTTATCTCATCACTAATAAGCTGCAACTGGGAAGCTCTGAGGCATCTACCCCTGGAAGAGGCTGCTAATTTTTTCAACACCACCTTTCTAAATATACTAAACTACCATGCACCCCCAAGAGCTATTAGAGTTAAAGCCAATTACACACCATGGCTAAGTAAGGAATGCAGATCACTAACAGCCAAAGATTAAGCTTGGGAGCAGTTCCATAAAAACAAATCCCAGGACTCTAAACTAACCTTCATACAACTAAGAAATAAAACAAATAAATTAGTTAAACTTGACAAAACCAGCTACTACCATAATATTCAACAAAAGATCAAAATAACCCTCAAAAGTTCTGGGCTGCCAATAATAATATTCGACACCTGGGTAAATCCACCATGCCCACTCCAACAACTAGCAACTCAGACACCATAGCAACTCAGCTCAATAAGTACTTTACAGAAACTATCCTTGCTTTCTCAAAGTCCCAGGTCTCCACACATATACCAAAACAGACTTGACTCCTTTACATTACAACCAGTCTCCATTAATACCATAATCAACTACTTAAAATTTTAAAACCAACCACACTGGCTGCTGATAAACTCCCAGCAGACTTCCTTCAAATTGCAGCAGAAGCTATAGCTTATCCAGTAGCCATACTAATTAACAGATCAATCTCTGAAAACCTTGTGTCTAACATTTGGAAAATATCCCACATTTTACCTTTACACAATGGTAGTAATTCTACCGGTGACCAACTACTGTCCAGTTGCCATCCTGTCACCCCTATCAAAATTCCTTGAAAGAGTAGTTCACACACAATTGATGCAATACCTTCACACACACAAGTAACTGTACACTCAACATGGTTTCTGCCCCTATCATAGTACTACCACAGCCCTAATGTCCTTCACTAACACAGTGAACCACCATAGAAACAATGGAAATTTGTCTCTGCCATCTTTCTTGACCTTTACAAAGCCTTTGATATGGTAAACCACAACAAACTTATTTACATTCTTTCCACCCTTAACCTCAGTATCTTCTCTATCAAATGATTTAAAAGCTACTTATCAGGGTGCCAACAGGCTGTTGAATGGCTATATGTACTCTCCCCTCTACTTCTAGTTACATTAGGAGTTCCCCAAGGCTCCATCCTTGGGCCTCTACTTTTCTCACTCTTCACAAACAGACTCCACACCTCTACCCCTAAAGCTACAGTAATACAATACACAGATGACTCCACACTAATATGCACAGCCTCCTCCCTCCAAGACCACCAGACCATAACCCAAGACTCATTTCTAGCTGCCAAAACCTGGCTCACTAACAACTTATCCTAAATCCAAACAAAACCAAGCTCCTTCTCTTTTACCCAACAAGAATTCCCCCATATCACATCCAGAAATAAAATCACTATCACACCAGTATCCCACACCAAACTTCTTGGTGTCGAGATTTACAACTTAAAATTTGACATTCACATCTCTCAAACCATCAAAAAAGTGCATAAGAAATTAGGTGCCCTCTACAGAAATAAACAGTTCCTGACCATAAACACAAAACCTACTATTGCTTGTACGCACTACTTAGCAACTCTCCTATATTTCTCTCCCATCCTAACCAACCTTAGATAAACAGATCTAGCTAAATTAGAGTCTTGTTATAATAACATTTCCAGATTTTCCACAGATTCCCCATCCAGGACACATCATTGCACATCTCTAAAACAACTAAACTGGCTAGAATTCCCCCAGCGTCCCAGCTACTACTCTTTAGTCAGCCAACCTTTGCCCATAAAATCCTGTATCAGCCAGACAAAACTCCTGCCCTCCAAAATCTAATACAACCATATACCAACAATCTCAGAAGCAAACAACTCAGCTGGGGACTCACTCTTCCCAAACTTCATTCCCAAAATATTGAACAAACTTCCAGCCCCAATAACCTCCAACTGCTTTCTAGTTCAATTCAAAAAACTTTTAAAATCACACTTAATTGAAACTTGACTCTGCTCATGCTCCTGTCTTGGGTAGTTCTTTTACACACAGAATCAAAGAAGCCTACACCATAAATGTCCTACTACTGTCTTCTATCTGAAAATGGAATCTATGCTGTATTTGACATTGGTACAGACCTGTATTTGTCCTAAAAGTGGGCTTAAACAGAGAATGTTTTCACCTGTATTATCCAGAATATGTGTTTATTGTATTTCACCTTTGATTTTTATTCAGCCTTATAGATACATCATATTTGTTAATGTCTTCCATAGCTTTTTCAACTATTCATATTATCGTTGATTATATTATTTTCACTTTGCACCTTTCTATTATGTTTCAAGATACTGATTGTACTTTTTGTCAACTATTGTATTTTTTTTTCTTTCACTGTAATTTTTCACTTTGTACAATTTTTCAGAGCTTTTCTCTCTGGACCTCTGCTGAAAAAGGAGCAGTGTCCAGTCGGATTTTCCCAGTAAACAAATGCAAAATAAAATAAATAAATAAAACCCACAGCTGTTTAATGTTTGTAGTAGTAAAAGCTATTTAGTGTAGAACTACTGCAACAGTTAGATTGCTATCATTCATATTTGTATAGATCTGGTTGGTGTGGGTGCATATGGTTGTAATTGTGCTATATTTGGGGTCTAATCTGTATTGCTTGACTTTTAAGAGGTCATATTTCAGAATGTAATCTAGCATCAGCTTGAATATAGTCTTTTCAAGAATTTAATCAAAAGACAGATATTTTCTGTAGGATGGCATTTATTAGTATTTGCTGTCACAGGAATTTCTGTAAGTGATATTATTGCAACATACTTGAAGCTATAAGGTAGTGATTTTGTTGACAGTGATAGATTCCATATATTTGTTAATGGTTTGCTTACAGTACAGGAACCCAGTTTCAGAATAACGTAATAGATAGTCCCCAGGATTCACAAAGTTCTTTGCAAGAATAAGAATATTCTTTCACGGAGTGGTTTGTGTCTGTTTAGAATAGCAGCGCACTTTGCATATGCATGAAGGCTGGCTGCTATTTAATCTAAACAGACACGAACCAGGGGCGAGTGCAGGGGGCGTATGTCAGCAATGCCTGCACATGTAACACACCCCCTTCACTCAGAAAGTGCAATACAGCAATTTGTGACACAGATGAGTGTCAAGTTTTATAATATTAGAGCCTGGCTCTAATATTATACAGTAAATGAGTGTCCACAGACACTGAAATGTAAGTAGCTAACATTTCAGTGTCTGTGGACACTGAAAAAAAGACAAACAAAACACAAACACCTAGAAGGCAGCAACCTTCAAGTGCATACCCCCAAATGTATGCACTCTTGCCCTACATGCATGGAAGGAGTAGGGCAAGAGGAAAGCAATAAAAATTAAAACAATGCAAGTTCTTTTTTTTTCACCAAATAATCTGAAATTTAAGCGGTACACAGCTTGTTTGCATGGCAGGCATGCCACTATGCTTAGCCTGGCTGAAATCCTGAAAATGATAGGCAAGTGCTAATGTGAAAGAAAATGTCAAACTGCTGTAGCATAGTGGTACTGCCATGGTATAGCATGTCGAACATGCTCGCTTCAAATCCCACCTCTGGCAAATTGTTTAATAAACTTTTAAGGAAATTGAATGATAGATGTCAATCATATGGCTCATGCATAGCACAGTAGGGGTGGGAATATGTAAAACATAAATGTAAAAAATAATTTATAAATTTAATGAAAAAAATTAGATTTAAGCAATGCTTTGCTAGTGTAAGCATTGCTTACCAGCTTTCAGCTGTGCTTACCTGGTGTAAGCATTGCTATGCAGATTTGCACAGAGCTAAGCATAGTTCAGCATATTAAACCCAGCCAATCAAGAAAAAGTGCTGGGAAAACTGCCCTATTTAAACCGCACAGGTGGAAACACAGCCATAACCATTTGGGATTGCTCACAGCAGGACCAAAATGTCTGGTGTCGGTGAAGGTATTCACTTCCAAGCGCAACACTGGGGCATACAAATGTCCAGGGTCATGGTTGGGCTTCTAGTAAAATTCCATGATGGCAGGCTGCTTCAGGGTCAGTACCAGGGCTCGCAGTACCACAGCAGAGGCCTGGGACCAGCTTGCACTTAATCTCACCAGTGCCATTGGCATACCCCAGACTGGTAATCAGGTGCGTCACCACCATAAAAACCTGAAGGGGAGGAGGGGTGCACTTTTGGACCAGTGGATCCAAGAAACCCGAGCGGAGGATGTCCCACCTGTCTGTAAATATGCAGTCTTATGTATCACTAAGTATGGAAAAAGTTCAACTTGTGACTGCGCAGGTGTGATTAATGTGTGATGTCTCCACATACATCTGCTGTGGAGAGGTCACAGAATGTTGAGGCTCATGCCCAGCAACTGGCCCGGCTGCATTGGCAGTATGGCGAGTACAGAATACCCGCACTGTAGTACATTCTCGGCAACAGACATACTTGTGCGAAAGTGTTTCTTTGGTGAAAAGCACTTTCGCGTAAGTATGCTCACCCTAAATGGATTTGGACGTTTGATCTTTCGATCAAATGTCCTAGATCTATATATATATATATATATATATATATATATATATATATATATATACAAATGTGTATTGTGTTTGCACATTGGATACACACTGTGAACTCTTACTGCAAAACATCCAACCACAGGCACTGTTAATGGGGTGAAGGCACCCAAAATAAGTACATCTTGTAATTATTTATATCATCCCATCCTCCACAGCTGAACAGATCTGCCTTGTAACACACAAACCAACACTAGCAAGTCTCATACCCAGGACCCTACACAATATAGCTACAACAAGTTAACAGTAATCCATCTCAGCTGTACGATGTCAGGATGATATTAATAACATATCATGCAGAACAGTCTGTCTACCATAGGGAATGTACAATGTGGAAGTAGTAAACATTCCAATGCTACAAATACACACACACACACACACACACACACACATATATATATATATATATATATATATATATATATATATATATATACACACACATACATACACATATACATATATTACTCCTCATAGATATGTATAAGAAGATATATATATATATATATATATATATATATATATATATATATATATATATATATATATATATATATATATATATATTTAGAGGGTGCACAGCATATCGAACAGCCAGTATTCCTCCAGTTGCCACCTTTTAAAATGGCCAGTATTTGATTCTTTCATACAAAAGACAATTATAGCACGAAACATATACCCACAGACAAGTCAAAGGATAAGACACCACACACAAGTTTGCATACATATAAATGTTTATTTGTGTACTATTTCAGTTGTATATGCCATTTCATATAGCAGTTAGGTGTTTGAAATAAAAAACAATTCAGTAATGCAACTCTCAAAACATTTGATACATTAATCTGAAAACATAACATATGTTGCTGTCCAGGCTAAGGCCTTCAAGTAGTATAACAGTGCAAAAACACTTGCCTTGAAGATAAGAATCAATCAACACTTATTAATTACAGATGTAGTTCAGCAGCCTCCAATTACACTCTGTACTCAACCCCTAGGGGGAAAAGAATTAAGTTGTCACAACGAAAATGAATCTGTTACATAACAATGCTTAACTTAAAACATCACTATGACACTGACAAACAGAACTGTCTATAAGACAGTAAGCTGTAGCCCACCACTGTTCCCATGGTGAAATGTATGAAAATGTACAGCCATATACCTTCATGTGTCTTGCTACTGATATCCCTCAGATGTTGTAACAGCCTAGGTTAAAAATGGAGCTCATAAAATGACTTACAAGGGCATATAACAGTGTTTTACATACACTGACCTCTGGACTGCACGAGGTCACACACGTTTTTTTCAGCTGTAGCCCTCATCTATATGGACCCTACCCCACAATTTGTGTGGGAGTCCACAACATCACTGGAATTATAGCAGGAATGCCAGCACTAAATAATGATAAGCCACTACTTAGCAACCTCTTACTGCATGACATATGGACAAAGCCTGGTATATAGGTGGAGTACAGAGGCTGGAACACAGGGCCATATTTGCAATATTGCTGTTATACACTGTGAAAGTTGTGGGTGTTACATGATTTGTTGCAACATACCCTTACTCAGGAATATAAAGTCAGAAACACAAATTGATGTAGCCAGGATAGCACTGAACAGAGAGAATGCCACTGATATATCAGAGACAACACCTGTGTGCTGAACAGACAAAACATAACAGACAATAGTCTGGCCATCATGTGGATAGGCCCACAGTTGTGAGTTATGCAGGCAGACTGCATTCCATGTAAAACTAGGATGTACACACAAAACCTGTAAAAATAGCGGTATTCAATGCATATAACAACAATACTCACACTGTCCGTAGGTCTGGAACCTTCTACAAATATGGAGTTGCCCTATGTCTGCAAGTTCTGTTGTAAGAGGTATTGCTACCTGCTGTCTGTAACACTGCTGCCCACTCACAGGAAGATGTCTGCCAAACAGGAAAGGTAAAGGGACAATGCCCACATGATGTAGTAATTTATAGTAGTGGGTTGCCATGACAGTGGTAACTGGAAATACTACACAGCTACCATGCAATTAGCAACTGGTAAACACTGATTGGTAAAGAGGCCATCACCTGATCATGAGCATCACTTACAAAATTCATGCTGCAACCTATTCAAAGAAGCTCAATCCCTGTAGTGGAGAGAGAGAGAGAGTGAGAGAGAGAAAGAGAAAAAATAAAAGTACAAACCAAACCA
>NC_056729.1:917941193-917943693 GCF_019279795.1 Protopterus annectens
GAATGAGCGGTTGGATCATATTGAAAGACGTCCGGTGCACGCATTTACTTCCCTACCAGCTCTTTCAACTAGCACAAAGGGAACTGCACATACGGGAGACACCGAACAGTGTTCTTTGCCGCCAGCACAGCCCGTGCGTACAGAACCCGCTTCAGATAATCATGCAGTTCAAAATGTGGCTTTACAGAATGGACTTCCTGCTCCCAATACCAACGGACCTGCACTTATTGGTGTTTCTTCTTTGGCTGACTGGATTGACGATACTGGGGACTTGTTTGTGTTTCTAAAGCCTCTTCAGACGGATCTACCGGTGCCGACATCTGTGTCTCTAACTAAACAAGATGACATTCTAAGCAAGCTGAAGCTGTTTGATAATAAGGTACTTAAATTAAGAAAATTACAGTTGGAAGTTGCTTATTTTAGACAATGCCTTAATGAAGACATTGTCCCTAAGGGTTTGAGGAATGGGTTTGTTCCTTCTAACTTAATTCCGTATTCTGACTTTCTAACTGACTTGGTTGCGCTGTTTCAAAAACAAGGGGCACAGCTATTGGAACTTATTATTAAATATTATGTTTTAAATATTGAGAAGTTAACGAATGAGGTCAACTTACTGGACAATGACATCAAACTGCATATTGACTTTTACAAGTTTAAGTTTGATTATAATCGCATTTTTTCAAGTGTTGATGCTTTTATGAGCAAGATCAAGACTAATAAGTCTAAAAAACTCTTTAGGGACAGATGTGCATACCAAGAAAACAGGGCCTACCCCAAACTGTCTAAAGTTAATAGCCAAAATGTAAATGATGACCTTGCTATTAACAAAGTTGATGCTAATAGAAATGGGGTTATATCAGATAACACTGACTCCACAGCAGTAACTGTTCAACAGGAAGGTGGTCTTAGACGTAGTAATAGGAACCACAAAAAGGCTGATGGTCCTGATGGCCATGTTAGCAATTCTATAAACTTTGGCGATTCCACATACAATGTTAGTGATAATTCCGTTTTTTTAGGGAATCACAACAATACTCACAACAAGGGCAGGAACAGGAACTGGAACAGATAGTTAGTCCTAGTAACAATGATGAAAATATTCAATCACCTAATATTCTTTTTAATAGTAGAGGTGATTTTAAGGTTTATAACTTTTCACCACTGTCATTGGAACCTGAACTCATCGAATTGTTGGCACTAGGTAACACATTTGTGCCTTCTAAGAAGTTTGATTTAGCCAAACTGTTGATTGATTTAAAATGCTATGTCAGAAAACTCAATTTAAGGCTGCTTTTCAACAATGAGGTGAATGTTCTGAACAATTCACTAACCCTATCGAGTACCTTCAACCCCCCCTTACATCTTGGTTTAAGAATGTTCGAGAACATTTGCGAACTTGACGTCACTTGGACTTCCTTTGTAGAAGTACAAAAAATACTTCTAACATCACTAAGGTCCAATTTGAAGCTCTTAACAACTTATGTGCTTCCCCTGTGAGAATCATTAAACCGGATAAAGGGGGTGGGTTAGTTATTTTTGAAAATGACCAGTACACTCAAAGAATGTTTGAGGTTCTTGATTCTCAAGCTTATAGACCAGCATCACTAAATGAAATGAACAGTTGCTCAAACAGACTTAGAGGTTACTTTAGGGACATTTACCTTCTAGGAAGAATTAATGTGGACACATACAAATATATAGACATTGTTTCACCAAAAGTACCGGTAATGTTTGGAATACCAAAGGTCCACAAGAATAGCAGTGACCCCCCCTATGAGAGCATTAATAGATGGAAGATCTTCTATGACCTATCCATGTTCTAAATATGCTGATTTTTTGCTCTCCAAATACATTAAACTGGTACCCAGCATTTGTAAGGACTCTTGGTCTTTTTTGACCAACATTAACAGTATTCCTTTTAACAACCATTACAACTTCCTCACTATTGATGTTGTTGATTTGTACACCTCAATCCCTCACCAAGAAGCGGTTGAGTGGATTTGTTTGCTCCTTAACGAACTTAAAGCACCTAAGGTTGAGATCGACAACATCACTGAACTATTAGATATAGTTCTCACGTCCAATTTTTTCACCTTTGATGGATCTATCTACTTGCAAACTCAAGGTGTGGCAATGGGCTCCCCTTGCGGTGCCAGTGTTGCCAATCTTTTTATGGCACACTGGGAGAAAAATTTCCTTTTTAACAATCCAGATTGGATGAAACACATCCATTATTATACGAGATTTTTGGATGATGTTTTCATCCTCTTTGAAGGTGAGGCCACACTAGCAGAGTCATTAGTGGACTTTTGAAATACAACTACACCTTTCCTCAAGTTTACTTATAATTTTTCTAGGGAAAGCATTGACTACCTTGACGTGAAATTGACTAAAGATTCAACTATTTCTAGCCTTCAATCTTCCATTTTTAGGAAAGCTACTTACTGCAACTCCTTTTTACACTATTCCAGCTCTCACCCTTATAAACAAAAAAGAGCCT